>NW_016108030.1:313119-328763 GCF_001604975.1 Cebus imitator
CAACCTCCGCCTCCCAGGTTCAGGCAATTCTCCTGCCTCAGCCTCCTGAGTAGCTGGGATTACAGGCACGCGCCACCATGCCCAGCTAATTTTTTGTATTTTTAGTAGAGACGGGGTTTCCCATGTTGACCAGGATGGTCTTGATCTCTTGACCTGGTGATCCATCCGCCTCGGCCTCCCACAGTGCTGGCATTACAGGCTTGAGCCACCGCGCCCGGCCGTAAAACCTTTTAAAGTGGAAAGAAACAGCACTTGTAGTGTTTTTTGTTTTGTTTTTATGTGGAAGAGTGATTTAATGGTCTGTATGGCCTTTTGGAAATTCTAAAAATCCTGCTAAAATGGGAATAAGAGTTCTAACTTAAGCAAAAAGAACAACATTTTTCTCATGCATGCTTTAATACAAATTGGCATATACTGATAAAGGGAATTTAAAAATGTTTTAAAGTAGTGAACACATCTGGTAACGTTTATTTTTCTTTTTTTAGAGGGGATGTGAATTAGATAATAGGGTCCTTTCCTATTCTGTGATGTACAGTTGTCTCCCTGGATGATCAAGTACATATCTTATTAATATTATACTTAGGATTTTGTTCCTCTTTTTCCCTTCCAAATTAGTAATTACTAGAGTAATTCATTTTTCCATTTTGTAAATAATAAAGATTTCTGTTTACCCATTTACTCCTTTTCTCCTCTGCCTTCCCTTCAGTTGGAAGCTGATATTTTACTAATGGTTTACCAGTCTAGGTATCCTGCTGAGAAGTAGATTGAGATTTAAGAAAAGCAACTTACCATCGGAATGAATGGGATTTACTGAGGAATTCTAATTTTTTAAAGTGCTTAATTTGACAGTGGCTTACCTCCTGTTCAGCTGACTCAAAGTGATTATGCAAAGAACTGATTTTCAGGATCTTTTGATATTACATGTTTCAGATATAAATTTAATTTTTCAGAAAAATTGAATTTTTCATAGAATCTTATAGACTTTAAATCATATGTGCTACAAAGAAGATTTTGTAATATATAGGTTATATAAGTGGCAAATCTTACCATTTTGGATATTAGTCTGACTGCATTAAATAAACAGACAGGAAGGGGAAAAAATACAGAATTTCTGACTGAGATCATAACTCCATCTCCTGTCAAATAGCATTACTGCTAATGGTTCCTAGTTATTTTTTAATTAGACATAATACAGTTATTAAGCTAGTACTCTTTGATCCGCCCTTCATCTTAGCTGAAAGATATTGGCCATTTATTTCTGTATTTGTGATTTTTCAAAAGTATGAATTTTTTTTAAGTATCAGTATTTTAACTGAAAACTATGATAAATACTATAAAACAAAATTCTCCTTGTCACCAGGTATTCCTTAAATTTATATCCTTAGCCTTGGTTTAAGAGGCATGTTTTATATATTTTAGTCTCAGTATGTTCAGAAAATTAGTAATTGCATCTAGAGCCTATTTTTTTTTTCCTCGCTCCGTTGATTTTCAGCTTCTGAAGTTGTGATACTGCATTTTAAATTTATTTTTTCTTTCTTTTTCCTTTTTTTTCTTTTTTGAGATGGGGTTTTGCTCTTTTTGCCAATGCTGGAGTGCAGTGGTGCGATCTTGGCTCACCACAACCTCTGCCTCCCAGGTTCAAGCGATTCTCCTGCCTCAGCCTCCCATGTAGCTGAGACTACAGGCATGCACCACCACACCTGGCTAATTTTGTATTTTTAGGAGAGACGGGATTTTTCCATGTTGGTCAGGCTGGTCTTGAACTCCTGATCTTACGTGAGCCACCTACCTCAGCCTCCCAAAGTGCTGGGATTACAGGTGCGAGCCACCGCACCCAGCCTATTTTTTATTTCAACTGCTCCCTCTACTTCTGTCTCATTTCTGCCTATCTTGTTCATATTATTTTTTTTCCACCTCCCACCCCTGTGCCACTTGCCTTTTTTTTTTCATTTGTGGTTAAATGATTTATAAGTTGCTTTATTATTCTACTTTTTGTGGATTTTCTGGTGACATTTCCCTGAGGTATTTAGAGATTCTTTGGACATTATCAGGGCAAAGAAGGTGATACACAATAAAAGGTTTCATGGGAGTTCCAGGGAACCCTGTGATGGTGACAAACTGTGACCCAGTATATTCCTAAAAATAGAGGTGCCAGCCTGAATGGGCATTTTTTTTCCCTTCTCATTACCAGCCAGTGATGTGATGCTTCTCCTGATTAATCTCTGGCACCACAGTGGCTGGAATGCAGCTTCAGGGAGTAAGCACAAAGTAGTTCAGCAGACACACTCCAAAAGAGCTTAATGCAGCAAATGTATTCTTGCAGAAAAATAAGACAAAAATTTAGCAATATGATTAGTCCAGAGCATGTGTGACTTTCTTTATTACTTGAAAGAAAGTGATTTTCCAGATGTACAGCTGTCCTTTTAAAGTGTCACTTTCTGCCCATTTCCCACATACGAGCATCAAATTAATGCTTGTGCAGAACATACAATATTTGTTATTGATTCATGTGCCTATGGTTTTATTACATATGTTTTAACATGTTAGTCATTGATTTTAACTAAGTACCTTAAAAACGATAGGAAAAGCAAAAGTTTGTTTTGTGTCCAACAGAGACTTCTCTGCATGTGAGTGCTTAATACATATCTCTGGATACTGTGTTTAGTTTCATGAATCACAAATGGCAACTCATCTCAAAGCAGCACAATCTTATCAATTCCGAAGAAAAAACACATGTTGAAGTCTACTATGCCGATTTCAAATTGGTTGAAACGAGGCTCA
Organism: Cebus imitator; assembly: GCF_001604975.1. Classification (NCBI taxonomy): domain Eukaryota; kingdom Metazoa; phylum Chordata; class Mammalia; order Primates; family Cebidae; genus Cebus; species Cebus imitator. The sequence goes on from NW_016108030.1 coordinate 315,901, forward strand.
GATCAATTGAAAAGAATGCTGATAATAGCTTTTCTTTTTCTTGCCTGTTGTACTGAAATCTTCCGTAGAGTTAGCTTTTGCCTTAGCTTAGGTTTTAAAGACAGCTCTTTGACCCAGTTTCTTTTAAGTTGTACAAAAATTACTTCAGCCAGTATTGTTGCTACTAACTTAACATTAATGTTGGCTGAGCTCAGTGTCTCATGCCTGTAATCCCAGCACTTTGGGAGGCTGAGGTGGGTGGATCACGAGGTCAAGAGATCGATACCATCCTGGCCAACTTGGTGAAACCCTGTCTCTACTAAAAAAGTACAAAAATTAGCTGGGTGTGGTGGGGCGTGCCTGTAGTCCTAGCTACTTGGGAGGAGGAGGCAGGAGAATTGCTTGAACCTGGGAGGCAGAGGTTGCAGTGAGCCAAGATTGTGCCACTGCAGTCCAGCCTGGCAACAAAGTGAGACTCCGTATCGAAAAAAGAAAAGAAAAAAAGAACAGTAATGTTAACCTAGTAATTTTAGCTTAAGGCTAATAATCAGGAGCATCTGCAACTAAATTAATGAATATTTGTCTCCATTTGTTTATTTATGAAAAGAATATAGAATTCATAATTATTTGAGGATAATGAATTAATGAAATAGTTGAATTAAAATTTATACCTTCCTTGTCTGTAGTAGTTACCTCTAGACGCACGTAATTGCCACCATATTCCATGTTGATGAAATTGAGCCCTTAGATAATCACAGTCAATGTTGAGTAATATTTTTATATTTTATCACATTATCATTTGTTAGCACTGCTGAAAAGTGTTATATGTGATTAGTAACTTGGATGATTAATAGGCACTGATGTTTATACATATTCGTTTGTTTTCTAGGTATTCCAACTTTATTATATGGACTTGGCTCCTGGTTATTTGCCAGAGTCACAGAGACTGTGCATACCAGTTATGGACCCATAACAGTTTACTTTCTCAATAAAGAAGACGAAGGTGCCATGTATTAAAAGTGTACGTCAAAGAACATAAATATCAGTGGATTTTCTCTGTGTGTATATGCGGTATTTATTTTTGATCCTTTAAAATAAAACTTTTGCAAATATTTTTCTTTCTACGATATCTGCTGCTTTAAGATGAATCATTGCCCTCAAGACGTGAAGCGTTTTGTACATTGTTATATATTGCATACTCTGTTTAGCTAATGGGAACTACAAACACATGAAGCTTCACACCATTTTTTCTCTAGAACTAGGTTAACCTACAGATAAAAAATGATTACAATGTAATAGATTAGTTAGGTATTAACAATTTAAATCAACTCTGAAGAGAAAATATAGATGCCCACACAAAAGAGGAGGGGGGAAAATCTGTTATAAAACAACGGAAAAAGAAGTAGAAGACAATAGGCTAGATGATGGAGATAATATCGTATCATTGGCAAATCCAAAATTAATGAGAATCTGATTGTAATCTCAAGTCTCAGCCATTCAGCTGCCAGGACTGTAGTAGAAATGTTTTAAAGGCCTTGTGCCATTTACCTGGAGGAGGGGTTGGAGTATAATGTTGAAACTTCTTGTTGCTTAAAGAATCCCAAACCATATCATTTTTAAAATGTAAGAATAACTGGTTAATATAAGTGTAGCAAGGTGAATGAAATTAAGATTTACTAAAAGTTAAAATAGCATTCCTATAAAGCTGTAAGAACAATTAAGGTCTTCTAGAAAGAGGCAGAAAAATAAATTTGGTAACTGTTTATAAAAGCAATTAATTGAAATTGTACATATCCATAGATTTATTGGCAATCGGGAGCGGGCTGAAATGTTAAGACCTAATGGCACTTTTGCATTTCAATTTTATTAATTGCATTTTCGAAAGCCAAGTCATTTAAAAAATTTATCGTTGGGGTAGTCACAGAATACCCAGATGAATGGTAAATTTCAGAAATTTGGAGTAATTTAGGGAGAACTAAGTAGAACTATTTAATTTCTAACCCAATGGGTGTTTAAGATTTATGGTCTCCCCCATAATTACAAACCTACATTACATATCATTTTTTGTTAATGTGTCACTGATACTCTGCAACATTTACACATTTTTGTTGCAAAATATTTTATAAAATTCAGCATTTGGATGCTTACTCCTGCCAAGTCGGTAGAGTAAGTGAGTGGAAGTGATAGAGGTGAAGACACCAGAATAATGAAGTAATACAGTCTAGCTTCGTTAAAGGTAGTCATTTTAAAGGAGCTACAGAGTGAACTGTTCTTCAAATATATGTAATGTTCACTTGTCTAAAAGCAATTCTAAACAACACTTTAATCAAAGAAGTACTTATGCCAATATATTTAGTCCAGAAGAATATACTTGACACTGGTTAAATGAATGCCTTACACAAAGGAGATAGTGTTACATTAAGCTTCATTAAAAATAAAACAACTGACTATTAGCATTTTGCAGGAAAGGCTAGAACTGATTTCCTCTGTAATGGGCAAAGTTAAATAACTATAGCTCATAAGTTTTAAGTCAAATACTGCTCATTCATTGCTGCTGGTCTTGTCAATACTGGCTGTAAAGGTTTGGTCCCAGCACAAGGCTGATAAAATGGCTTTTAATTACCAGACTATAAATACAGCTTTTCAGTAGAGTTGCACCTCTTTTCACACTGGCCTGTTTGATTTCTGATAATTTGTACTGCTGACTCGGCTTACCTGTTTTTCAATAGCTATAGTCAGTGTGACTTCTTGTCCGTATGGTGATAGGTAAGTCTCCTTGGAGAACATCTTTGACAAACTACCCTATTGATCTCTGTAATTCTTTGCTGCTTGCAGCATTAAATAGAGCCTTGATTTCTTGTCTCATGCACTCACTGTGTAACAATTAAGCAAATGTAATATTTTCTTGTATTACATGAAAATCAATAGACCTCTTGATCTGATGGAGTTGATCATGGTGAAGGATGAACTCAACAATGGGTAAAGGCATGGTTTAAAAATTTAAATATCATTCATTAGATTTATTAAGTCTTGTAAACTTTTAGTCTGAAAACAGTACTTCCCATTGAAGAGCAATGGTTTAAGTTTTTAAAGCTGCATATTACACCAAAGCAATTAAGGCCTAAAAGGGAGAAAGTATAAATGTGTAAGTCAGGCGACTAAATCTATTTTTAGTATCAGTGCTGTTTTACTTTTTGACCTGAGGCTAGTAACTCTCCTCCTTTTAGTTTTTCCACCTGTAATCTGAGAATGAAACGAGACCTTTCTACCTGAAAATGTACATCAGTTTTCCTTTTGTCTTTGCAAAAGCTCTATTTTTATAATCCACATACTTCTCCTCCATATATTTATATTTATACTTAAAGGACTTTATTAATGAAGGGATTTCAAAAATAAGGCGATGGGGAGAGAAGGAGGTGCCTTGAAGGCACACGCCTACTAACCCTGCAGTGGCTCGTGAAGTGCTAAACAGGCCCTGCCCTTCTGTGTATCAGGAGTTTTCTTAATTGATGAAACCACTGATTTAGCTTTTCTGTCATATTTCTTTGATAGGATTTTTGTCTTTAAAATAATCCAACCAAAACTGTTTTAATCAAGGTGTACTTTTAGTACAAAGTCTTGCATTTCTTCTATTGTTATTTCTATGCAAATGAATTATCCGTATTGGAATAAATTTCTAGGCAAAATTCTTGGTTCCTGTGTAAGTTGTGAGCCGCTATAAAGATGCAGTAACTTGTTTGGGAGCATGAGACAGGCTGTTAATACAAAAATCTCTGTTTTCTTAGTGCTGATGTCCTAAAATGCCAAATTGTTCGAACAGTTACAGTTTACTGCAACACACATACTTGGGCATTATTATTTTTCTAATGTTGACTTCCATAAAAATTGAAACCTTTTTTTGAGAAGGAGTTTCACTCTTGTTGCCCAGGCTGGAGCGCAATGGCGCGATCTCGGCTTACTGCAACCTCCACCTCCTGGGATCAAGCACTTCTGTCTCCAAGCAATTCTCCTGTCTCAGCCTCCTGAGTAACTGAGATTACAGGTATGCGCCACCATGCCTGGTTAATTTTGTATTTTTAGTACAGACGGGGTTTCACCATGTTGGTCAGGCTGGTCTCAAACTCCTGACCTCAGGTGATCTGCCCACCTCGGCCCCACAATGTGCTGGGATTACAGGTGTGAGCCACCGTGCCTGGCCAAAACATTTTTAATTATTAAAAACCATATGTATTTTTTAAAGTACATTTTACTTCAGGTCATTTATATTTACATTCTCCCAAAACTGTAAGTTGGAACATCTACAGTTCTTCATGAAATATCTTTTAACTCTGTTAAAGAATGATGTTTGAATAAGTGGGATGACCTAAAAGGCAAAGATCTTGATTTCACTTCACTGAAAAGCTAATGCAGATAACAGAAACCTTATCCTAAAGCTAGTGGATTAAGTATCTACTGTTTTTCAGCACTTACTATTCAGACAATAATGATGTTAGGGGGCATCTTAACCTAAACAAGTACTCAGCATTACATCTTACCTGGGTCAACAGTCTAGGGTATCAGAGTTAAACTGTGTTACTGTAAATTAATGGAAAATGTAACTGCACTTTGCCGAAAGATCAATGTCCGATAAAGCCTGCACAATCAAATCTTGTTGCAATGATTGAGGTCTTTAATTGCCTTTCAAAGATAAGGTGGTAATCAACACAGCTTTAACTGATCTTTTTTACTAGTTCAATTACATGCTAATGACTAGTGCCAAGTCAGAATCTTTAACTACTTATACTTCTTAAATCTTATGTTAGTAATGAAAAATTACTTAAGCTACACAATCAATAGAACACAAATCTTAATTACTATTTTCACTTTCATATCATTTTATGTGCTTGACAGATGTTTCACCAGGGCTTTCCCAGCAATAAGTGTTGTTAGTAGTGACCACAGTCCACAGAGTAGTTTTCTAATATAAATTGGAGACAGATGTTGAATTTTTTTTTCTTTTAATGAAAATATGGCTAAAACTGTTTCCACAAACAGAAGCTTGGCCATTAGAAAAAAAGGCAAAACCACAATTACTTTTGCACCAACGTATAATATTATGGAAAAGGTTAAAATAAAGGCAGATGACAAAAGAAAAAATAGACAAATTTGACTTCAGCCAAATGTAAAATTTTTGTGCTCCAAAGGTCTCTATCAAGAAAATGAAAGGGAACCCACCGAATGGGAGAAAATATATACAAATCATAGTATCTGATAAGGGACTTATATCTAGAATATATAAATAACTCTTAAAACTCAACAACCCAATTGAAAATTTGATTTGAACACACATTTCCCCAAGATATATAAATGGCTAACAAGCACATGAAAAGATGTTCGACTAATCATTAGAAAAATGAAAAGCCCGGCTGGGCGCGGTGGCTCAAGCCTGTAATCCCAGCACTTTGGGAGGCCGAGGCGGGTGGATCACAAGGTCAAGAGATCGAGACCATCCTGGTCAACACGGTGAAACCCCGTCTCTACTAAAAATACAAAAAATTAGCTGGGCATGGTGGCACGTGCCTGTAATCCCAGCTACTCAGGAGGCTGAGGAAGGAGAATTGCCTGAACCCAGGAGGCGGAGGTTGCGGTGAGCCGGGATCGCACCATTGCACTCCAGCCTGGGTAACAAGAGCGAAACTCCGTCCCAAAAAAAAAAAAAAAAAAAAAAAAAAAAAAAAAAAAAAAGCCCACAATAAGATATCACTTCATATCTACTAGGATGACTGTAATAAAAAAGACAATAAGTATGGGTAAGAATGTGGAGAAATTGAAAAACTCATGCATTGCTGTGGAAATGTAAATTGGTGCAGCTGCTTTGGAAAAGTTTGGCAGTTGCTCAAAATGTTAAACATGGAATTACTATATAACCCAGCAGTTCTGCTCCTGGAGAACTAAAAATATATGTCCACACAAAAACTTGTACACAGTTGTTCATATCAGTATTATTCGTGCTAGCAAAAGAGTAGAAACAAATATCCATCAACTGATGACTAGGTAACATACAGCATAGTCACATAATGGAATATTATCCAAAAAATGAATGAAATACTGATACATGCTATAGCAATGATGAATCTTAAAAATATTACACTAAACAAAAGAAGCCAGTCATAAAAGATTTCTTATAATTCCATATATATGAAATGTTCAGAATAGGCAAATCTATAGAGACAGAGTATGTTTGTGGTTGCCTAGGGCTGGAGAGATTGGGGAGAAATTGGGGGTCACCATTAAGGGGTCTGGGGTTTCTTTTGGTGCTGATGAGACTGTTCTAAAATTGATTGTGGTATGGTTGCCCAATTCTGTGAGTATATGCAAACCACTGAATTGTACACTCTAAATGAAAAAAGTTTAGGGCATGAAAATTATATCTTTTTTTTTTTTTTTTTTTGAGACGGAGTCTTGCTCTGTTGCTGGAATGCAGTGGCGCAATCTCGGCTCACTGCAACCTCCACCTCCTGGGTTCAAGCGAGTCTCCTGCCTCCGTCTCTTGAGTAGCTGGGACTACAGCCGTGCACCACCACAGCCAGATAATTTTTGGATTTTTAGTAGAGACAGGGTTTCACCATGTTGGCCAGGATGGTCTCGATCTCTTGACCTCATGATCCACCAACCTCGACCTCCCAAAGTGCTGTGATTACAGGTGTGAGCCACCACACCCGGCTGTGAATTATATCTTAAGGCTGTTAAAATTATTAAAGAGGAGAAGAGGACAATGCACAATTAGTGTTTAATGGGTACAGAGTTTTGGTTCTACAATATGAAAAGCATTCTGTAGATGGATGGTGTTGATGGCTGTAGAATAACATCAATGTACTTACAACCATTGAATGGTACAGTTAATGGGAGGTTGGGGCAGGAGGATCATTTGTGCCCAAGAGTTCAAAGGCTGCAGTGTGGCATGATCGTGCCTGTTAACAGCCACTGCACTCCAGCCTGGGCAATACAGCAAGACCTTGTATCTAAAAAGAAAAAAAAAAAGGTTAAGATGGTAAGTATTATGTTATGTGTAGTTTATCACAATTAAAAATAATTTTTAAAAATTAGCAAAGAATTCCATGTTAGTATGGTTAAAATATGACTGCATGCAGTTAAAAAATGTTAGAGATTAAAATAGTTAAAGCATGTTGACATCATTTTATGTGTTGCAATCTTAGAATTTAAAAAAATTTATGAAACCTAGTTTTGATTAAGTAGATGAAATTTCATTTGGGATCATTTTTAGTACCATTATTAAAATGATACATTTGGTTTGAGATTACTTAAGATAAGACCAATGTAAGGCAGGTAAAGTGTTAGTGAATGAAAATAATCGTTTCTTAGATCCTAGTTGCTGTATAAAGAATATCAGCCACTACTAGTAAGCGGTTTTATGTAGAATTGCTTATGGCTATTTTAGTTGCACTTACATCATTTTAAATACAGTTGTGAACATTATACTACTCCATTATATTATTAATTTATCTCTGGTGATATTTATAGCATCAATTTCAAAGCCGTAAAACTTCATGAAAAGTAGCTTAAACAAGGATTTTGATAAACAAAAGGTTTCAGTTTTAAAAGCAAATCATGGAAACTGAACTTCTTAAAGAAGATTTGAAGTTTTTTTTGTTGTTTATAGAATTATGAACCTTATAAACTCAGTATTTTTTAGTTAACCTAAATACATAAATCTATTTGAATTCATCTTATGAAAAGAGATATGTCATTAGATATATGATCATTATATGCTTTAGTGATTCATGGACCCTGTTACATACATGCTTTGTAATGTATGAATTATTTAGTAAGAAAAATCACAATAATTTTGTTGTTACTCAAAAATTTATGGGTTAGCAGAAACAATTATGCAGGCCCTGAAGCTGGTATGTTAAGGTAACATCATTAACACTACGTAGTATAATTTTTTTAGTAGTTATTTGACATAACCTTTACTGCTTCTGTGAGAATATATCAGTAATTTTATAACAATCTGTCTGTAAACAGAACATTGAATTTATTAACCACAAAGTGATTCATTTTACTCTATTTTCATATTAGTACATAATTTAAAATCAGACTTAAAAAGTTGTCTACTCAAGCCCTAAAGGAAGAATAAAAATATACAAAATAAAAAATTAATACTCTAGCAAATAGATATAAATGTAAAACTCCACTTAAAGTGGATATTTCTATTTCAAAAGATATAGATGTTTAAGAACTAGATGAAAATAGATGCCTTTGGCCGGGCGCGGTGGCTCACGCCTGTAATCCCAGCACTTTGGGAGGCCGAGGCGGGTGGATCACGAGGTCAAGAGATCGAGACCATCCTGGTCAACTTGGTGAAAACCCATCTCTACTAAAAATAGAAAAATTAGCTGGGCATGGTGGTGCGTGCCTGTAGTCCCAGCTACTTGGGAGGCTGAGGCAGGAGAATTGCCTGAACCCAGGAGGTGGAGGTTGCGGTGAGCTGAGATTGTGCCACTGCACTCCAGCCTGGGTAACGAGTTAAACTCTGTCTCAAAAAAAAAAAAACCAGAAAGTCCTGGGATCAGTCAGACTTAGTCTTTTAAAACAGAACTAGAAATAATGTGTTAGTTACTAGGGGACAAGAAGAGTGCTTTAATCCTTAGAAGATGAAATGGGTCACCTCCTGAAACAGTGAGTCCTGTTCCTGGAGCTGTTCAGAGGCTACACAAACAGGATCCTCAGTTCCTTAAGGAGATGGGTAGGGGAGGATAGAATTCTTGAATGGGAAAGGGGATTGGATTGGTGATTTTGTAAGTCCCCTTTAACTCTGAAATTTTATTATCATTCCTGCGTATCTATGTCTGATTCCCAACCATGCTATTTAGTTTGGTATTTACTGCTTTTCCACTAGATGTGGAATACAAAGAACCCTGCTTTGAGGAGAAAAAGATATGGTTTCAGTTCTTGCTCTACCACTGCTGGTAGAGTCACTTTGAGAAAATGTAGAGCTTTCTAAGTCTTAGTGTCTTCATGGATACAATAAGAAATTTGTCTAACACTTACATAATGTTTACTTGTGCCGGGTCCTTATCTAAGAACTTGGCACATGTGAACTCAATCCTCTCATAACAACCCCATGAATTAGGTACTGTTTTTATTTTTATTTTTCAGCTGTGGACACCAAAGGGTCTTGCCCAAGGCCATGCATGGTAAGTGTCCTTCCGATCTGTCTACAGAGTCCACATTCTCAGCCTGTACTCCACACCTGTCCCAAGATGCACTAGGTAACTCTGTCAGACAATGGATGCGGAAATGCTTTGTTATGATTACGACTACATATTAAGAAAGTAATATATAAATACATTTAAACAATAAGAGAGGGAAAATAAAGTTTAAGTGATTTGTGGGAACACCTGTCTACTCTACTGAAAGAAAATGTGTTATGTAGAAATTACATCTAATAAAATTTTAAATTAATAAATTCATTCACTTTAGAGTATTTAAAATCCACAGTGCTTGGCATATAGTAGTGGTCCATGAATGACCTGTGGAACTGTCATTTCTCCCTCTGTGTGAGTGTACTGTTGATTTCTATTCCTGCCGAAACAGAAGAAGGCAACTCTCCTTTACACTTTTGGATGTTTGTGTTCATTTTTTGTCTGTCTCTTCGTATTCTTTAAAAAAACTAAAAGGGCCGGGCACGGTGGCTCATGCCTATAATCCCAGCACTTTGAGAGGCTGAGGCAGGCGGATCACTTGAGGTCAAGAGTTCGAGGCCAGTCTGGCCAACATGGTAAAACCCTATCTCTAATAAAAATACAAAAATTAGCTGGATGTGGTGGTGCACACCTGTAATCCAAGCTGAGTTACTCAGGAGGCTGAGGCACGAGAATCACTTGAACCTGGGAGCTGGAGGTTGCAGTGAGCTGAGATTGTGCCATTGCATTTCAGCTTGACCAACAGAGCAAGACTCTGTCTCAAAATTCATAGATATGAGAATAATTATGTTAATTGGTTTGTTACTGCTATTATACATTATTTTTTCAACCAGAATTTCAAAGACATTGCTGATGTATAGAAGAGCAACTTTTTTTTTCTTTTTTTGAGGCAGGGTATCACTTTGTCACCCACGCTGGAGTGCAGTGGTGCGGTCATAGCTCACAGCTCACTGTAACCTCGATCTCCCAGGCTCAGACAGTCCTCCCACCGCAGCCTCCTGAGTAGCTGGGACTACACGTGCATGCCGCCATGCCTGGCTAATTTTCGTATTTTTTGTAGAGACAGGGTTTCACCATGTTGCCCAGGCTGGTCTCAAACTTCTAGGCTTAAGTAAGCGATCGGTCTGCCTCGGCCTCCCAAAGTGCTGGGATTACAGGTGTAAGCCACTGCATCTGGCCTATATTTTTTTTTTTTTTTTTTTTGAGGGTTTCGCTCTTGTTACCCAGGCTGGAGTGCAATGGCGCAATCTCGCTCACCGCAACCTCCGCCTCCTGGGTTCAGGCAATTCTCCTGCCTCAGCCTCCTGAGTAGCNGCCTCCTGGGTTCAGGCAATTCTCCTGCCTCAGCCTCCTGAGTAGCTGGGACTACAGACACGCGCCACCATGCCCAGCTAATTTTTTGTATTTTTAGTAGAGACGGGGTTTCACCATATTGACCAGGATGGTCTCGATCTCTTGACCTCGTGATCCACCCACCTCGGCCTCCCAAAGTGCTGGGATTACAGGCTTGAGCCACTGCGCCCGGCCTGGCCTATATTTTTTTAAATCAAAATTAATCGACATATATTGGAGTGTCATCTGCAAGGGCCCATACCGGGTGCTGAAGGAGACAGGTGAATTTCTTAAACATAGGAGACAATCAGTATTTTAAATAAAACAGACTGTTTATGGGCGTCCATAATTGTTTTTGTCGCAGTCTTGGTGGTGGTGGTGGTGGAAAGGCAAGGGGGCCTTGCAAGATGCAATGGAAGTTGCATTCCTGTTACTCAACCTACTCTGCTTTGAAAACTCCCTATTCAGTCAACAAATACTGTTAAAGTGCCCGCTATGTGCCAGATACTCTCTTAGGTACTAGGGATATGGAAGTGACTAAAACACACAGTTTCCTCCCTTCATGAAGTTACAGTCTAGATGAGAAACAAACGAGTAATAACATGTGGTATGTTAAATAGTGATAAATGGGCAGGGTGTGATGGTTCATACGTGTCATCTCAGCACTTTGGGAGACATGCAGATCACTTGAGCCCAGGAATTCAAGACCAACTTGGCCAACACGGTGAAACCCCATCTCTACTTAAAAATTTAAAAAAATAACTAGGCGTGGTGGTGCACGCCTGTGGTACCAGCTACTCAGGAGGCTGAAGTGGGAGGATCGCTTGAGCCCAGATGGTGGAGGTTGCATTGAGCCGAGATCGAGCCACTGCACTCCAGCCTGGGTGACAGAGCCAGAGCCTGTCTCAAAAACAGAAAGAAAAAAATAGTGCTATAACTGCCAGGAGAAAAATAAACTAGGGAAGAGGAGTAGGAATCGTGCATGCCTTCATGCTTGTATCTAGGGTTTGGGGATGGTCTGCAATCTCATTCATGTGCCAGGGGAGAGCCTCAGCGAGAAGGTGACCTTCGAGTCAAGACCTACAGAATGTGAGGGAGTGAGCCATGTAGATATCTAGTGTAAGAGTCATCCAAGCAGAGGAAATGGCAAATGCAGAGGCCTGAGGTGGGATGTGGGACATGTTCAAGAACAGTGAGGAGGAGCCTGGTGTGAGTGAGGGAGAGTAGCAGGAAATGAGGTTCCAGAGTTCAGACGGGATGAGGGACAGAATGCGTAGAATTCTGAAGGCCAAGGAAAGGATTTTGGCTTTTTCCCTGCACAAGACAGGAAGCTGTCTGGGGAGTTTTAGTCAAACAAGCGACCTGATCTAACTGTGGCAACTGGGTAGAGAATACTGTTGGGAGTAGGGGCAAGGGTGAAAACGGAAGATGAAAGAACAGTTTGAACTGGGGTAATAGCAGTGAAGCGAAGACGGTGAGAAAGGCTCAGATCCTGGGTTAAGAATTCAATATTAGGACCAAGGTAACAGGAGAGGAAAGAAAACCTCTATTGTTGATCGATTGATCAATTGATTGAGACAGAGACACTCTGTCACCCAGGCTGGAGTGCAGTGGCTTGATCTCGGCTCACTGCAACCTCTGCCTCCTGGGTTCAAGCGATTCTTCTGTCTCAGCTTCCCGAGTAGCTATGACTACAAGCACGTGCCACCACACCTGGCTAATTTTTTGTATTTTTAATAGAGACAGGGTTTCTCCATGTTAGCCAGGATGGTCTTGAACTCCTGATCCTGTGATCCACCCACCTCAGCTTCCCAAAGTGCTGGGGTTACAGGTGTGGGCCACCATGCCTGGCCCAAACTTATCTGAATTTATAACAGCAAAATGTAATTTTCCTCCTTAAAAAAAAAATCACAACAAAATAACCCTATTAAAATGGGTAAAAAAGGTCAGTGTCACTAGACACTTAATTTTTCAGTAATGTGTTTATTTTCAGTTAAATTTACCAGTTAACAGAAGCCAATATAGGCCAGTTTTCATATTCCTTAGTGTTATCTCACTGGTGCACTCATTGTTTTACCATTTTCCCTTCTAAGTTCATTTTTCTCCTAGCATTTACTACTATCCAACATGTATTTTGCTCATTTGTCTGTCTGTGTTCCCCATCAGAATATAACTTCACGAGGGGAGGGATTTTCTATTACACTTACTGAAAAGTAAACCCCTCAAGTAGAAACACTACAAGCAAGTACAGGTTGTTTTTACAGTAAGTCTCCTTAATGGCTAGTAAACTATCTCAGCCAGTACCTGAATGACTATCCTGACTTTTTTTTTTTTTTTTTTTTTTTT
>NW_016108030.1:329409-343311 GCF_001604975.1 Cebus imitator
AAAAAAAAAAAAAAAAAAAATACTAAATGCAAAAGTCTTAAGATCACATACAACTTCAATGTTAAATATTAAATATTCCTTAAATTTAGACAGTATTCAATCTGGTAAAGAGCAACAAGTTATATTTTGTCATTTATGATACCAAATGGAATGGTCTTCCATATCTGCGACCATGATACTTCTCTCAATGACAGAACTTTCTGGAAAATCCTTGCTCAAATCATCAAAGATTTCTTACTATATAAAGGCTATGAAGAGCTGATGTGTAATTATATTGGCTCTGCAAATATTGGGAAAGAGATATGAGTTTGCCATTAGTGTAAGAAAGGTTCAGCATATGTATGCAAATTTGGCAAATTGAGTTGGTTTTCCCCACGGTACTCTGAATAAATGAGACATTTTAACAAATCACAGGTTCATAGAAAATCTTCAGTTTTGTGGTCTATTTTCTAAAAGAATAGGAAATGAACTTTTAATAAAAGTACATGAGGACTTAGGATAAACGGTTTATTTTTCACGGAAATGACGTGCAGGTGAAAAGGGGCAATTCCTAGAATATCTTAAGGATCTGACTAAATGAATTTCTACCTAAGGTATTAATTTACAATAACTTAAAAGGTGATAATTTGTCTCCCACAATGGCCTTTCAAATTAAATATAAAAGAAACTCAGAGTAAAGTATGCAGAAAAAATTTTGATATTGTAACTGAAAATGATCGTTAATTTTTTTCTCTCACATTAACCAAGCATCTGACTGTTAGAAGGGAAACGGACACGCCACCTCAACCGAGTTCATACAAAATTCAACCCCAAAAAGTAAAGCCCATCGTGCACCTTCATTAGAATGAGAGAAAGGACGAACCTACACGTTACGATTTGCAAACAAACTTCTGTAGAGGCACCATCTTTCAACAAAATTATGCACTTTAAAATCTGAGACAACAAGGTGTTTAAAGATAACCAAGGTTTACTGCTACTTCTGATACCACCGACTGCGTAAGCAGCGCCATTTAGTTGAAAACACATGGACTGGACCGAATATTTCTCCAACAGTTTAATAAGAGGTGATGACGCCACTGCTGCCGCCGTCCCCAGGCAATTAAACTCTTTAGCAAATTTCTTTCCTATTGCTTTGGAACAGGGAACTGTTTGCTATTTTAGGGCACTCGTGGGGTAAAGAACCTCACTGAAAAACGCAAATACTTTCTGCTAACGTGGGAGGGAGAGGACGATCGTCTGGACCTGTGACTTGGAAGGAGGAATAAAAAAGGCCACTCTTTCTTGGGTTTTTGCCTTGCCCTTGCTGATTCGCGCAACCCCACGAAGATGCAGATGAATGACCTGACGAAGTGGGGACAGCCCGGAGCCGCAGCCCCGGTCTCTGAAGCTGTTGTAAAGACAAACGGTCGGCAAGGCTGAGCCCTCAGTCGGCTGCTGGCGGACCGCAGCCCCAGATCGCGTGCGCCCTTCGTCTGGCAGATGTCTCCACCTCGCCGTCAGGAAGCGGGGTCGGGAGGCGAAAGGCCGCCGCGGGCGCTCAGTGGGCGAAGAGTCCCGCCCCGCGCCGCGCGCCGGTTCCTCCGCTCCCGCCCTCCGGAGGCGCGTGCGCGCGGGGGCTGCTGCCCTTTTCCAACATGGCGCCGCGGGAGGCGGGTCCCGCTCGTCGGCTCCCGGGGTTCCGGCGCTGCGCGTTTTGGTTCCGGAGTAACAGTGTCGCCGCCGCCTTCCTCCTCCTCCTCTCGCCGCTGCTGCCGCCACCGACGCCGCCGCCGCCGCCGCCTCCGGTCCGCGCGGCCTTGGGAGGCCGGGTCCCAGCCGGCGCGCGCCGCGCCCTGTGTCCCCGGGTGGGGCGGAAGACTCGCCCTTGACCCTCCCGCGGGGACTCTCCGTGGTGCGGCGGCCCTGGGGCGCCTTCTTAGTAGCCCGGGACTGAGTCCCCTCCAGTCGAGGACCCTCTTACTGACGGGCGGGGGACGCCTGCCGCTGTGTCTCCCCCACACCGAGTCCCTGCCCTGCCGCCCCCCACAGCCACACGGCGGCGGAGAGCTTCACCGCAGCGTTCGCCCAGCTCCAGAACCTTCCGACCTCTGCCGGTTCCTGCGGGCCTCTCCCGCTCCCCGGTGCACCCTCCCCGGGAGGCGCCGCAGACCCGGACAGCCTGGGCAGGCGCGGTGCCCTGGGTCCCTGCCGAATCACCCCGAATCACCCCTTCCTTCCCCCCTCCTCAGCCCCCAGTCCCTTGTTTTCACCCTCTGCTCCTCACCCCCCTTGTCACCTCTTGGAGCCCCCTCCTGACCAGCGGCCAGCGGGTACCCCCTCCCCCATGATGTGAGCCCCTTGAACCTGTGATGCTGTGGCTAGCCCTTGGCCCCTTTCCTGCCATGGAGAACCAGGTGCTGGTAATTCGCATCAAGATCCCAAATAGTGGCGCGGTGGACTGGACGGTGCACTCCGGGCCGCAGCTACTCTTCAGGGATGTGCTGGTGAGTGGTCATCTCAGTGTCCAGTTCCCAGCAAGGGGGACTCAGGGACTTGAGTAGTCAGCACCTTGACCACTGGTGACCGGAGCTAGTGGCAGTGCTCCTGCCGGCCTCCTGTGGAGGCGGTTTGATTGCTTCAGGCACAGCATTGATACATTGCAACCCCTGAAACCTGGCAAATGTCTAGGACCCCGGGGTGATAGATCAATCTGACTGAGCCCCTGCCCTCAGAGAGCTCATGGCCCGGGCTGGGACATACAGACACAACCACGCAGATGTAAACAGCTGAGTCTAGAAGAGAGGTTTTTTTCCCCCTAAGTGTTTTGGGGAATGTCCCTGGACAGATTCCAGCCCTGTTTTTCTACTGAGTTCTCTGAACTTAGTGACCAGCTGAGAAAAGGAAAAAGGACAACTTTAACTTACCATGTTTGAGCACACTTTTTAATTTATTTTGAGGCAGGTCCTCCCTCTAGGCTGGAGTGCTGTGGCACCGCCTTGGCTCAATGCAGCCTCTACCTCCTGGGCTCAAGTGATCCTCTCACCTCAGCCTCCCGAGTAGCTGGGACATGCCGCCACGCCTGGATGATATTTGTATCTTTTTGTAGAGATGAAGTGTTGCCATGTTGCCCAGGCTGGTCTTGAACTCCTGAGCTCGAGCAACCTGCCCGCCTCAGACTTCCCAAAGTACTGAGATTACAGGTGTGAGTTACTGTGCCCAGCCTGAGCAAACTTAAAACATCATTGAGTGTAAGACATTTTACATAGAAAAAAATGCTGCCCGTGACAATATAACATTTGTTATTAAAATCAGTTCAGTTTGAGAGATGTTAAAATGGAGGGAAAATGTGCATCTTAGAATTGGTGATGTTTTACCTTCAGGTTATTCAGAATATGTTTCAAACAAAATGATGGAATTTTAGCGCAGAATTTAACATTGTAGGTGGCCTGTTCAGCTCATGTTTCCTTTTGCAGATAGTTACTGACGAGCAGTGAGGTCAAGTGGCTTTTCCAAAGCTGTGAGCTCCTGAATGGGAGAGTCAGTACCAGGACTAAAATTTTGTTTCTTTGACTTAGTAGGTTTTTTCCCCTACATGTTGCAGCGACTTCTAATTTTTCTGGTGTTCATTTGAGATAGACAGGGTGCCTTGTGCCCATTCTACGAACTGAATAACTGAGGCATGGAAGACAGAAGGGGACATTCCAAAAAGCACATTGCTAGCAGCAGATCTGTAGTGGAACTTACCTGCAATTTAAGAGGGGGCAAAGGGGCAGGATCTTGGGAAGAGGAAGATTTGTGATGTGATTTTTTTCATTGTCTTGGGTAACTCAATCAAAAATTTGATTTTTTTTTTTTTTTTTTTTTAAATTGAGATGGAGTCTTGCACTGTTGCCCAGGCTGGAGTGCCGTGGTGTGATCTTGGCTCACTGCAACCTCCGCCTCCGAGGTTCAAGCGATTCTTCTGCCTCAGCTTCCCGAGTAGCTGGGATTACAGGCACCCGCCATCATGCCTGACTAATTTTTTGTATTTTTAGTAGAGACGGGGTTTCATTTCACTATGTTGATCAGGCTGGTCTCGAACGCCTGACCCTGTGATCCACCTGCCTTGTCCTCCCAGAGTGCTGGGATTATAGGCATGAGCCACCGAACCCGGTTCACAGTATGTTTTCTATAACTTCATTTTGAGTTCTGATGTTACTGACTGCCCAGGCCTTGCAGCTTTTTGGGTGCTTCATCCAGGAGCTTCCCATATTTGTGCATCAAATGCCATCCTTCTCTTAGTATCCAGAGTTCTCTGTACACTCATGTGCACACAGATTTCCCCTCCTGAGAAGGCCCAGGATACTTCACGTGGTCCTCTGGGCACATCTGGATTGGCCCCTGTCTGCCTGGCACCAGCTTCATCTCTCTCTTCACAGCCCCATAAACTTTTGTGCCTCACATTGACTTTCAGTTCTTCCAAGTGTCCAGGCTGCCTACACTCTGCCCTTCACCCGCCAATTCCCATCTGTCCTTCCAAGCCAAGTTTTGCCTTTTCTCTGTGTCATTCTTGGTTATGTGCCCCACCTCTGTGTTGTCACAGCTTTGTGTGGGTCCCCCGGCAAAGCACATGCTTGATCATGATTCTTTGTCTCCTCCACTAGATGGTAAACTTCTAGAGGAGATGGATATATTTGTTTGTGTTTCTTCATAGGACCCCAAAATACGTGTTTAATAAGGGAGCTTAAAAGAGGATGCATGGAGTTATGTTTCTGTGGACTAGGTTTAGAGTCAAGGAGTTGGGTTTAATTGCAAGCTGTCCCACTAACGAGGCAAGTCAGTCTACCTCTCTGAGCCTTAGTTTCCTTATTTGTAAAACAGGGAAATCCGTACCTTCATCAGAGACTTGGAAAGGTTAGGTGAGATCGTGACTATGATGAGAAAGACGGACTTTCTCTTACTCATTTAAAACAACAGAAGGTGGATTATTGTGTGATCATATTATTTGATTATGTGATTATTTCGAGAATAGCCCAGTGTTTAAGACCACAAACTCTGGAGCCAAGTTGTTTAAATTGCAAGTTGTACTGCTCAGGGGCCAAGTATCTTCGGTGTCTTAGTTTCTTTATTTGTGAAACAAAAGTTGGGGAGGGGTGAAAGTAATGCCTACCTCCGAAAGTTCTGGGGGCTCCTTGAGCTGATACATGTAAAGGACTCAGAACAATTTAGCACATAGTAAGCCTCTGTTAGTGTTGTTATTATTGATGGGATTGTTACCATAAGGGATAGGACTTGGGTCTTCCATTTCTTGAGCATCTGTCTCTAAGTTGTACCTGGCTCGAGGCTAAGTGGCCCCACTACTAGAGCTCAGTGTGCCAGGTGTCTGCACACTTTTGCCCAGGTAAGCCCAGGTGGGGTATGTTTTGTCAGTAAAGTCTGATGAAGGACTTGTGGCAGTGGGTGTGGTACTGTCTCCTAGTGCTCCATTTTAGCAAATGTTCAAGCCCAGGTCCTGGCAGACTGCTGTGATCTGTTCTCCAGGTTCACTTCATCAAGAAAAGGCAGGAACCAACAGACATGTCAGCATCTCTGGCTTGACACCTTCAGCTTTAAAGCCTCGTGGAACCTGGAAGCATTCCACTTCATCTAATTCTGACTCATTTCAAATGAAGAGGCATGAACCCCACTGGGGAAAATACCTTGCTAAAGCTATACAGCTAGTTTTTGGCAGAACCTGACAGATGCCGGAAGCGTGTGGTAGTCACGGAGTCAGCTGTAACTGAGGGTCTCAGACCCGAAATCAGCAGTTGAGGGCTCTAGTCACTGTGCATCAAATACCTGGCAGACCCTGGGCAAGTCACTTGGTCTCTCTGGGCCTTGCCTTTTGTCTGAATCATCTGGGACTGGCTTAAGTATGGAGGGCTACCTGATCTTCAAAGGTAGAGACATTTGGGTCATCTGTTTTGCAGCTTTCTGTGTTTCTCTTTTTCCCTGGAGACTGAGTTCCTAGTTTTGGGAAAACTGTACAAGACGTTCAGTTATGTGTGATGAGAGAGGATGATCAACCCTCTCCTCTCTTCTTTTTGTATCCGGTGGTCTCCAAGCTCAGATTTCCCCTCATCTATAACATTTCTGAGCTAGGAGTGGTGGCTTAGGCCTATAATGCCACCATTTAGGAGGCCGAGGTAGGTAGGTTCACTTGAACCCAGGAGTTCGAGACCAGCTTGGGCAACATGGCGAAACCCCATCTCTACAAAAAATGCAAAAATTAGTGGGGCATGGTGGCACATACTTGTAGTCTCAGCTATTAGGGAGGCTGAGGTGGGAAGATCTCTTGAACCCAGAGGCTGAGGCTATGGTGAGCTGTGATTGCACCACTACTCCAGCTTAGGTGACAGAGCGAGACCCTGTCTCAAAAAAAAAAGAAGAAAACACACACACACACACAGATTTCTGTCTAAACTGAGTCTGTGATTTTTCCTTTCTCCTGAGTTACCAAATACTATTTGCTATTTATGTCTTTGGTTCTTAAAAGTGTTTTATATTACTAGTCTTTCAGGTTTGTCTTAGCTCCCTAACCTGTTTATAATCTTCCTAAAGTCAAGGATCAAGATTTATTCTCCTGTAGCCTACAACTCTGTGATCTTTTTACTCCTGGCATGTTGTAGATGCTCAGTTATGTTTTTGATCTGTCAGATATTTGTCTGATTTATTGAAAGGAAGAAGAAAAGGATCAAAAAATGGTCATCATCAAGATATGTAAGCCTCGGCTCCCTTCCTTCCTTCCTCTCCCTCTCTCTTTCTCTCTTTTTCCTCAGAGTCTCGCTCTGTTGGCCAGGCTGGAGTACAGTGGTACAATTTCAGCTCACTGCAACCCCTGCTTCCCAGGTTCAGGTGATTATCCTGCTTCAGCCTCCTGAGCAGCTGAGATTACAGGTACATGCCACACACCCAGCCGATTTTTTTGTATTTTTAGTAGAGACAGGGTTTCACCATGTTGGCCATGCTGGTCTCGAGCTACTGACCTTCAGTGATCCGCCCACTTTGGCCTCCCAAAATGCTGGGATTACAGGCATGGGCCACTGTGCCTGTCCCAGTTTTCTTTTGAAACCTTCTTTAGGTTAGGTAAATGTTATATTATTGAGAGGAGAAGAAGGCTGCTTGGAAATAAGTCACTTTAACTGGAAAATGTAAGCCGGGCCCAGTGGCTCATGCCTGTAATCCTAGCACTTTGGGAGGCTGAGACGGGCGGATCACGAGGTCAGGGGTCCAAGACCAGCCTGACCAACATGGTGAAACTCTGTCTCTACTAAAAATACAAAAATTAGCCAGGCGTGGTGGCACGCACCTGTAATCCTAGCTACCTGGGAGGCTGAGGCAGGAGAATTGCTTGAACCTGGGAGGCAGAGATTGCAGTGAGCAGAGTGCCATTGCACTACAGCCTGGACAACAGAGCGAGACTCCATCTCAAAAACAAAAAACAGAAAATGTATATAAAATCAGCAAATGTACCCTGCTTTAAAATTACTAGCAGATATTACTGATTTTTAAACTTCCTGCCTCTTTGTCATTATGATAGCTCCACTTTATTTGCTTTTTTTTTTTTTTTGAGATGCAGTTTTGTTCTTGTTGCCCAGGCTAGAGTGCAATGACATGATCTGAGCTCACTGCAACCTCTGCCTCCCAGGTTCAAGCGATTTTCCTGCCCTGCATCAGCCTCCCAAATAGCTGGGATTACAGGCATGCACTACCACACCCAGCTAATCTTGTATTTTTAGTAGAGATGGGTTTTTCCATTTTGGTCAGGCTGGTCTTGAACTCCCGACCTTAGGTAATCCACCTGCCTCGGCCTCCCAAAGTATTGGGATCACAGGTGTGAGGCACCGTGCCCAGCCTATTTGCTTTAAATAACAAAATTGGTTGTGTTCACATGGTTCTCTTAGCAAGTTTGCTTAGTTCTTTCTCCCTTTTCCGCATATCATATGAGAAGCATGTGCAGCGCCTTGTTTATGTTGGTGGGCTAAGGCATGCCGTTGCCACTGAGCGGGTTTTCAGGTGGTTGTTGGAACTCTGCAGTTTGATGGGATCTGCTATTCAGAAGTAGGAAGGATCCTAAATTAGTTTGCTAACACTATTGAGGTAGAGTTCACACGTCAAGATCAGAGTTCCCTGAAAGTAACCTGTGATAAACTAGATTTAGAGGGTTGGGGATGGAGGAGTTGTTTTTACCTCATTTTTTTTAAACCTACACTGAATGGGTGTTCAATGAATACTGCTGAAGGGTGATATCAGTGAGTGAATCACCGTCCTCCACTGATTGTTGGGTGCTGAGTTTCAAAGTTTTATTATGAGGTAAGCTTTGTAATATTCTAGTGATCAGTGATTTGTTTTATTTGTTTAACATACACTAACATGGCACTTGCCACGTGCTAGACACTCTTCTGAGCACTTTACAAACACTCATTGGGTAGGTACAGCTAAGATCTGGTACTACATATAAGGAAACTGAGGCATAGAGAGATTTTTGTGCCCTCAGCTGTGAGAGAGAGCTAGCATCCAGGCACAGCAGTTTGGCTCCAATTTCACGCTTTTAGGCTTTACACTGGATTGCCAGTGTGCTTTATTCTGTACTCCCTTTACAGTTTCCTGTCAATAAATACTTTCTAACTATGAGAGTGTAGAAATAATTTTTTAACATTAAAATCTTTTGTAGATACTTCCTTAAAAAGTTGATGTTTCATTTGTGAAGACTAGAGTCAGAAAAAAATAATCTCTTTGGCTGTAATGAGCAAGGGCTGCCTAAGATAGTTCTCTTTGATCAGTTTTATATGCACAGATTTATTTTTGGAAAAAAAAAAAAAAAAGAAAAGCACTATAGAGGGGAAGACTATTATGCAAATTGCTACTGCAGCAAAAGCTTCTAAAGAATTGCCTTTAGAAGGAAGTTGCAGCCGCCACTCTGCTAAATGCCCTGCTTGGAAAGGCTGTGGGATCCCTGCTGAGAAATACTGCAAGCGGCTTTGTCAGCCGGCTGCCTGGTGCCAGTTCTGGTGCAGCCTGGGAGGACATTGTGGCAGAGCTCCCGGAGAGAAATGAGGTTTGCAGGCCATTGGAGTTGGACTGGACATGATGGAGGGTCACTTTCCCCAGAGCTTAGGTGTTCTGTGCTTATTCAATGAAGCTGTCTCAGTATAGTAATTTTTGCATATTTTCAGCTTTATAGATTTACTTAAACATTGATGTCAGATTATATACACTTTTTAGATTTTTTTGTAGGCTAGATTAACTTTATTTCAGTGTCATTAAATCTGTTTTCTGTTGCTTAATAGTAAAGGTTGGTAAGAACTGTTTGTGATCAATGTAACATAATGGTTTATATCGTCACGGAAACTTGTGTGTTGAACTCCACACATTATGAGTTAGAGGTGCAGTGTTGATTGTTGTGTATCAGGAACATTTGTTGAATGTCTTCAGTGTGCTAGGTCTAAGCTTATGTTCATTAGATTAATTTTTACACGACCTCTGTGAGTATTGCTAGACCCATTTTGGACGGTGATCAAATAGAGGCTCAGAGAGGCTAGGTGATTTTTTTTTCCAAGTCATACATCTAATAATAAGTGCAGAGCTGAGATTGAGACCTAGGTCAGTCTGAACCTCAAAACCCCTTTCTCTTTCAACTGTAGTATATTCCACAGCCTAACATAGAAGAAACCAAGTTTTTGTAAATACCCAACAGTGTATTTGTATATACACCATTGAATTGACAATAGAATGTTATTAATTAAAATGTAGAAAAAGGTTCTTAAAGATTTTTCTTTCTGGAATAGAGATTTAAACTCTTGAGTTTATGTTGCTGGGCTAAGTGTGATTATGAGCTAATGTTTTTATAGTTTATGCTAACGTTTCAAAAATCTTTCCCAGGTTCTCATATTTCCTCTAGTATTTGCCACATGTTAGCAATAAAGAAGATGGCTAATTGTGTTTCTTTATTCTTTCTTTGTTTAGGATGTGATAGGCCAGGTTCTGCCTGAAGCCACAACTACAGCATTTGAATGTAAGTCTGGCTTGTATACTTTCTTGACTGTTCCTTTCTGCAGTAATTTTTTAAAGGGTTTATGGGTTGCATTACTTTAGAAACTGACAAAAACAGATTATTTATGACCATCATATGGTACATTTAAATATTTATAAATTAATACAAGTTTAATGATGATACTGAAGTGAGTAATATTTTCTTATTTAATCATATCTTGGGTGAGCATATTTCTACAATATAACTTTAATTACCAACATGACCTTTATCTGCTCTTGCTCCTAATTGTAATAATATTGCAGGACAAAATGAAACGTGTAAACTACCTGTAGGCCAATGATTATTGATTAAGAGATTTTAACCCATTGCTGCCTTAAAACATAGCAACAAAGTAGAGCTTTTACCATGATCATTACACAGAATAATTCTGTTTTAGTGGGGCTTGGCAGGGATGCTAGATGATGGCAGGAACACTTCAAGTCTTTAGTCCTTCCTTTTTCCCCATAGTTGGCCAGGGGACAGGGCCAGGGTGGCTTGGGGACTGGAAAACTGGTTGTGACATGAACGAGGTCATTGCAGAGGATGTCATGTAATGAGTTGTGCTAAGATGAGATAGCATAAGAGCTCAAATGCTGAGAGGGACAAAGTAAGGATTTAGAACTGTAGTTTTGTTGTTGTTTTTTTTTTAAGATGAGGGCTTTTTTTTTTTTTTGAGGTGGAGTCTCACTCTGTAGCCCAGGCTGGAGTGCAGTGACGCAATCTCTGCTCACTGCAACCGCTGCGTCCTGGGTTCAAGCAGTTCTCTGCCTCAGCCTCCTAAATAGCTGGGATTAAAGACACTCACTACCACGCCTGGATAATTTTTGTATTTTTTGTAGAGACGGGGTTTCACCATCTTAGCCAGGCTGGTCTTGAGCTCCTGACCTTGTGATCCACCTGCCTCAGCCTCCCAAAGTGCTGGGATTACAGGTGTGAGCCATTGCGCCTGGCCTTTTTTTAAATTTTTTCTGTTGCCCAGGCTGGAGTGCAGTGATAGGATCTCAGCTCATTGCAACCTCTGCCTCCTGGTTTCAAGCAATTCTTGTGCCTCAGCCTCCTGAGTAGCTGAGATTACAGGTGTGCGCCACCACACCCAGCTAACTTTTGTATTTTTACTAGAGACAGGGTTTCACCACGTTGGCCAGGCTAGTCTTGGACTCCTGACCTCAAGTGATCAGCCAGCCTCAGCCTCCCGAAGTGCTGGGATTACAAGGGTGAGCCACGCACTTGGCCAGAGGGTCACTTCTTAATGTGGAAAAATTTCAGTTTTTCTACACAATATGATACTATTTTGTTTCTGTTTTTTATGAAGATGGTTACTTACAGAGAGTACAATGGATACATCCTTTTTGGAGGATAATTTGGCATTTCTTATCAACATATAAAATGTACAAAACCTTTGATTTAGCAGATCAGCTTTTAGGAAGCTGTTCAACAGAAATAACCACACATGTGTTGAATGCCCTTCAAACAAGGTGTTCATTGTAGAATGATGTTGATGACGATGATGATTATTTTTAGAGAGAGGACCTTGCCTTGTTGCCCAGGCTGGAATGCTGTGGCACAATAGTTCACTGTAACCTTAAACTCCTAGGCTTAAACAGTCCTCCCAACTTAGCCTCCCAAGTAGCTGGGACTACAGGCGTGCACCACTATGCCTGGCTAATTTTTAAATTTTCTGTGGAGATAGGGCTGTCCAGGCTAGTCTTGAACTCCGTGCCTTAAGTGAGCCTCCTGCCTTGACCTCCCTAAGTGTTGGGATTATAGATATGAGCCACTGTGCCTGGGCCACTGTGGGATTATTTATTTATTTTGGAGGTAGGATCTCACTCTTTTGCCCAAGTGGGATCACAGCTTGCTGTATCCTCGACCTCCTGGCTCAAGCTTTTGGGATTATTTTCAAAAGCAAAAAATTAGAAGTAAACTAAATGCTAGTATAACGGTTTAGTAAATTACAATTTATCTATCGTTCAAAGCATTGAACAGCAACTAAAAAGAATGAGTTAGGATTTTATACATTGATATGGAGACTTCTGTGATACATTGTTGAATAAACAAATAATGTATATAGTATGATCCCATTTTGCAAAAAATCCAGCCCCACCTCCCCAACTTTATGTATGTATTGAAAGATAGCTTCTGATGAGTGCCTACTATAGTACTTTCCAGTGGCTTCCCTGGAAAGTGGACTTGGAGCCTAAGGCTTGGGTTGCAGGGGTGGATGAATGAACACACTTTTTACTTTGTATAGTTCTCTATTGTTTGAACATTTTTCATCAATCACTATTTGTTTTTAAAAGCTATAATGAGTAGAACTCTTAATGTAATTAGCATTTTATTAATCACCTTGAACTCTGTACTACAGAAAAATAGTACCCCTGTTTGAAGTACCTACTAGTGTTGCAGCTTTATTTAGACTCCTTTCAGTAACTCCTTGGGGGTGCCATGGGTTTTGTGGACAGTCTGATAGTTAACATTTGGAGTACTTACTGTTGACAGAGTCTGTGCTAAGAGCATTCCATGGGTTGTCTTATTTCGTTTATCCATCACAAGATCCCCACAAAGTACTTGTTATTTTATTTTATTTTTTTTGAGACAGAGTCCTGCTCTGTTGCCCAGGCTGGAGTACAGAGACATGATCATAGCTCACTGCAGCCTTAAACTCCTAGGCTCAAGTGATCTTCCTACCTCAGCCTCTCAAGTAGGTGGGACTACAGGCATCCACCTCCATACCTGGCTAATTTAAAACAATTTTTTTTTGTAGAAATATGGTCTTTCTCTGTTGTCCAGGCTGGTCCTGAACTCCTGGCCTCAAGTGATCCTCCCGTCTTGGCCTTTGAAAGTGCTGGGATTACAGGTGTGAGCCACCATACCTACTGAGTACTTTGAAGGACTGTTATTGGCTCTGTTTTGGTTGAGGAAAGGATATCTCCTTTAAGCAACTTGCTCAGAGTCTCACAGCTAAGTGGTAAAGTGGAATTTTTGGAGTAGTTTCCAGAGTGTATATTCTCAACCACTGTATTGGACTTGTTTCGAGAGTTGTCATGATTCTCAAAGTCATATATTCTGGTTGTTCTTAAGCATGGAAAAAAGAAGTTTAGTTTGTACTTTTTACTTGCTTTTGGGGTCCCCAAAGTGGCTTGATGTGCCTGTGCCTGTCTCATTGACTTCCAGCTAGGGTTCATAATAATAATAATACTGATTATTTTAACTACCATTCATTGATAGCTTGCTCGGTGCCAGGCAATGTACTAGATGATTTACCTAAGTTGTTAGTAATCTTTATACTGACTCTGTGAGATAGGAAAATCATGCCGGCGTGGACACTGAAGCTCAGAGGCCTGAAATGATTGCTGAATGTGATTGCTTGGAAGCGGTGAAGCCCAGGTTCAAACACACATCTTTTTGACTGTAAAACTTACACTCTTTATCCCCAAGTGTGTCAAAAGCCTGTTAAGTGTAAATATAGATAAACGGCTACTACTCCAGGCTTCAGTCTGCAGGTTTCAGTTATGTGATATCGTGCTATTTCTTTTGCCCCATCAATGGCAGCAGCTCTGTGCCCATCTGCATGTGGGCCAGTTTTAGATGAAAAACAATAAATACACAGCACACCCACAGTTCTTAGTTTTTTTGTGTTTGGATTTTTATGTATTTTCTACTATAGACTTGAAATCCTAAGCCGGCTTTTTTTATGATTGTTCTGTGGTGACTTGTTTTTCTAAACAAAAAATGCGAACCAATAAATGGAATCTATGTTTAAGACATAGTTGAGAGGCCGGGCGCGGTGGCTCACGCCTGTAATCCCAGCACTTTGGGAGGCCGAGGCGGGTGGATCACGAGGTCAAGAGATCGAGACCATCCTGGTCAAC
>NW_016108030.1:343593-347564 GCF_001604975.1 Cebus imitator
AAATAGTTGAGAAAATATAGCTTATAAGCTAATTTACTGGAATTTTGGAAATATTTCAGTGGCTTGTGGGTATAATGGAACAACCCTTGAATAAATACAATTTTAATCAAAGAAATACTTGAGATTCCATTTTATAATACATTTTTGTTTTTTTTGAAATGGCCTGGCTCTGTTGCCCAGGCTGGAGTGCAGTGGTGCAATCTCAGCTTATGGCAGCCTCTGCCTCCCAGACTCGAGCAATCCTCTCAGCTTAGCCTCCTGAGTAGCTGGGACTACAGGTGTGTGTGCCACCACACCTGGCTAACTTTTGTATATTTCGTAGAGATGGGCTTTGACCATATTGCCCAACCTGGTCTCGAACTCCTGAGCTCAAGCAATCCACCCTCCTCAGCCTCTCAAAGTGTTGGGATTACAGGCATGAGTCACCACACCCAGCCTTATAGTAATACATTTAATACTGAAAATATACCTAACACTAATTGATACTTTATACAAAAGAAATGGTATTATAGTTAGCAATATGAATTAAGCAACAAGAGAGAGGGTAGCTGTCAAATGAACCTATTGTATATAAATGTAGAGGAAAAGAGTTGAGTAGGTGGAAAAGAGGGGAAAAGCTAGGTAATATTACAGATTCTCCAGTTCTGAGAAATGGTATATTTGTTTTTAATTTCTATAAACTATTTGTTACCCTTGCCTGTTTTTTCTATTTGGTTATTTATCTTTTTCTAATTGATTTAAGAGTTTTCCAATATTAAGGTTGGCCCATGTCTTGTATGTTACAAATGTTTTTGTTCAGTTTATTGCTCTTTTCAGCTTGTTCTGGTCTTTTTATTCTCTCTTCTTTTTTCTGTAGAGAACTTTAAGGTTCTTACATGGTCAAACTTACTTATTTTCCTTTGTAGCTGGGTTTATGTCATGCTTAGAAAGGTCTTCTATAGTCCAGGATATTGAAGAAACATTCGTTCATACTCTTTTTTCCTTCTACTTTAATGGGGTTAGACACACACACAGTTATGTATATAAATTTGTATATGTCATACTGTGGGTTTTTATTAAAAGCATGTATTTTTATTACAAAGCTCAGAATTTCTTTTTTTTTTTTTTTTTTTTTTGAGACGGAGTTTCACTCTTTGTTACCCAGGCTGGAGTGCAATGGCGCGATCTCGGCTCACCGCAACCTCCGCCTCCTGGGTTCAGGCAATTCTCCTGCCTCAACCTCCTGAGTCGCTGGGATTACAGGCACGCGCCACCATGCCCAGCTAATGTTTTTGTATTTTTAGTAGAGACGGGGTTTCACCATGTTGACCAGGATGGTCTCGATCTCTTGACCTCGTGATCCACCCGCCTCGGCCTCCCAAAGTGCTGGGATTACAGGCTTGAGCCACCGCGCCCGGCCTAGTTTTGTTTTGTTTTGTTTTTTAAGATGGAATCTTGCTCTGTTGCCCAGGCTGGAGTGCAGTGGGGCAATCTCAGCTCACTGTAACCTCCACCTCCTGGGTTCAAGCAATTCTCCTGCGTCAGCCTCCCGAGTAGCTGGGATTATAGGTGCCCGCCACCATACCTGGGTAATTTTTGTATTTTTTAGTAGAGATGGGGTTTTACTTCCCTCCTTCAACCATCCATGCATTCCAGAAATACACACAGAGTATCTATTATGTGCCAGGTACTACGGTAGGATTTCTAGGGGTTCAAAAATGAGCTGCCCTGTCCACTGACCTTGAGGAACAACTAGTCTGGTGCTTGAGAAAAGGACTCAAACTTCTTAATTTTCATACAAATTAACAAGACTCTTAGTAAGAAATGAGTAGTCTCATAAGATAAAAAGGGATTTGGACTTTTTGCATCAACAATATTTCAAGCCAAAATTTCAACAAATTAAAGCTCTCCTATTTTGTCTCAAATTCTAGGATGCATAATTAACTTTTTTTTTTTTTTGAGACGGAGTTTCGCTCTTGTTGCCCAGGCTGGAGTGCAATGGCGCGATCTCGGCTCACCGCAACCTCCGCCTCCTGGGTTCAGGCAATTCTCCTGCCTCAGCCAAGGCTCTGCATTTTCTCATCTGCCCTCAACCTGTCCCACCATTGCTTCTCTGAACCCGTGTATTTCTCTCTCCGCCTCTCATTCTGTTCTAGCCACTCTGGCTACCTCTCTGTCTGTCAAACACGCCAGGCGTTCCTCTGACCCAGGGCCTTTGTATTAGCTGCTCCCTCTGCCTGGAACAGTCTTTCTCCAGATACCAGCACAGCCCACTCTCTCACCTCCTTCAGTCTCTTTCCACTAGAGTGTAAGTTCTATGAGGTCAGGAGTTTGTTTGTTTTTTTCTTTTTTCACTGTTACTATCCCACTGCCCAGAACAGTACTTTTATTTGCTGGAAGGAGGAAGAAAGCAAAGAAGTAAGGAAGGAATCAGGAAGAGGGAAGCAGGAAACTAAATTAGAACTCATGGATATGAAGATGTGGCCATGGAAAGGATGGCCTCTAGTCCTGCCCCCATCATTAAACTCCACACCTGAGAAGGGCTTTAAACATGTTTTCTGGTAGTTTCCTGTTGATGTCTTTCTAACCTCTACAATTATGTTTTCATTTCTTTTCTCTTACCTGGGAAAAGTACCTTTGCAGTAGTTTTAATTGCCACCTGGCACAGAAGGAGTGTGACAAATGACACATAATATATTGCCTTAACTTTCTGTAGCTCTTTGTAGACGCTGGATTGTTTCTCTTGAAAGCCTTCTTGAGCCCCTGTCACCGCAGTGGGTGCTGTTTGGCTGAGAGCTCCCTGGAGTCTGCTGCTTGTCTGCTGTTTACTCAGTAGGCCATTCTGACCGCCCCTTACCTGAGGCTGCCTCTCCTCTCTATTGGGCCTTTATGTTTCTCTTCTTGGTTTTTCTTTTGGATTGCATGTTGCTTCAAATAAAATCGCTAACAACATATGGCCTGTTATGATTCTCTTTTCCCAAACTCTGCCATTTTGTATATTTGTGACACACTGCAGATTTTGTGAAGATTGCTTCATAATATTTGTTTACCATCTGCTGCACTCTATTTGGTATCTTGCTAGGATTTTTTCCTCCATTTTAAGTGACATTAACAAAATCTAGCCAGTACATAGGCTTTCTGGTTCTACTTTTGCTTCCCTAATGTGCTGGAAAATCATATTACTGTGCTCCAGGCAACTAGAGAAGCCTGGAATTCTCATTGTGAACTAGTGTATCAGATTTGTCTGCTCCCCCACCCCCACCCCTTTTCTTAGTCATATCCGGTAATGCTTTTTTGGTCAGATGGCAAAGAACCTTCATGTATAAGATAGAAACAGCTCAAATTATTTTTTTTACTTCTTACTACTTAGTACCACTACTTTCTAGTGTTGTTCTCTAACATATTTATACCTTTGAAACTTTGTGCCAGTTTAGTAAGTTTTTATGATTTATGGTTCCAGCCAGTGGAATTTTTATAGCTAATCTGGTTTGATAGGCAGCTAGCCTGAGCTTTGGCTAGATGGGTTGTATATATCCAACTTCTTGTTCAAAAAAGTATTTTAGGCTACTGCTGTAGTAAGTTGTTTAGTATGTATTTCTGCTTTTTACCCTTCACTAACTTTTCATAGCTGTCAATTCACTGTCTTTAGAGAGAAGTACAGTTTTGCTTTACAGGTTAAGGTGAATGGTTTGCTCTTGGGCTGCCACTAAGGGGTCAGAGATAGCTCAGCTTTTACCTTTTGGCTGGACCCACCAGTCTTCTCATGGGTGTGGCTACTTTTCCAACTCAGTTTCCTCTTGGACAGAAACAGGAGTCTTTAATAAGACAACTAAGCACAGATATTAAAGAACACAGCAGACAGTCCCCCAAAGAGCAGTTTGTAAAGGAAACATACATAAAACTAGGTATTTGATTAACCCATAAGAACTATTAATCACTATTTCATATAAGCCTGATTTCATCCCCAGCCTTTATTAGAATGCCTCTTTCAT
>NW_016108030.1:347834-353493 GCF_001604975.1 Cebus imitator
ATGTTGACCAGGATGGTCTCGATCTCTTGACCTCGTGATCCACCCGCCTCGGCCTCCCAAAGTGCTGGGATTACAGGCGTGAGCCACCGCGCCCGGCGCCTCTTTCATCTTATCTGAAATCTTTCTTTTGGAGTCAGACCCCCTTATGGGATAGTGCCAACATTTTATCACTGGGTCGATGTCAAAAGCTATTCTAGTCTTTTGACCTTAGTTTTCTGTCCACTTAAGCAAATGCTCTTGTAATGTTTCTTTTTTTGCAACTTCTCAACAAGAAATTATGCTGGTAGCTGACTTCTTTCACAGATCTTTTTCTTCTGAAATACTCCCTTAAGAGATTTCTTAGAAATTTAGAATTCCAGAATGTTTTGGTTTAACCTTAAAGGTTAAAGCCCTAGCTTTGAGAAGTTGAACTTTCCTTTTGTTCATGATTGCGATTGAAATGATCTTTCTGTAATTGGTGCCCTTTCTTTAGAATTTATAAGAAGGATTTTCACCTGTTTTACCAAAATATAAGCACCTGCCCATCCTGTGTGAACAATACCTTACTCAGGTCCTGTGTATATTGAAATTTGAATATAAGCAGTCTCTTTGTAACCATCATCTCTATAGCTAGCTTAGTTGCAGAAATGAGATTTATTTTAAAAACCACTTTATTCAGGCTGGAAATTGTTTTTATTCCAAGTTCGTGACTTCATAAAGAACATCAGTTTAGCTTACATTTAAACAGAATTTGACCTGGTTTTATAGCAGAAATGTAAAGTGCTTTCGTGTGTGGTGATATGTAACTTTATATCCTTTTGTACTCTGTTTTTTCCTGTCTCCTGCATTTTTAAGAAAACTTTCACCTTAACCTTGAAAATAGTAGTTTCTAGAACCTATATATAGGGACTCCTTTCTTCTCTTTCTACAGCTAGAATGGCATTTCTCTCCCAATTTGGCCCTAGAGATTTTGTATCTAAAGTGAACAAAGGAAAGAAAAAGTGCTAGATTCCTATATAGTTCTTTATGTGTATAACCTCTCTCAGGACTGTGCTGTCTTCGTTACTGAACGTGACCAGTGTATGCCTTTTACTCTGAAAACAGGCAACTCTTAATAACAGAATACTGGTAATGGCTCTCCCGGATTTAGACAGTGTGATCTTGGTGATGCTGATTCACACTGAGTTGGGGAACTCTGCAGGAGTGAACCAGGATCCAGAAACAAATGCTTGGAAAGAAAACCTGAATGACAGCTGTGGGTCACTGAATGGGGCTGGTGGAAATGTTGGTTTCTATCATGCTATCAGATTGCTGTTGGCTACTGAAGAGATAAAGGGAGAAAGTATTTTGCTTGAAAATAAGCTAATTATGAAAGAGAACACGCTTCCTCCTAGGGTCCCCACAGCCTAGTCACCGAGCAAGGGGGTATCCTTGGAACTACAGGAGGGAAGACTCACTGACCTGTGGCGGGGGGAAGATCCCTGTGTTGAACTGAAATCCCTGTGTACTTTCAGTAAGCGTTCCCCGAGCATGTTGTGCAGGCTTATTCTCTTCATGATGAGAGATTTAGCTGAGGTTCTCCAAGCCTGGGGTCAGAACAGCCTTTCTATATGATCAAATCAGTAATTATATTGCCAAGAGTGAACAAAAATAGTAATTCTGATTTTAACAGGCATACCAGAGTTGAGGCATCCTACCAAGAGCCTGTCCCTTCCAAGTTGTCCCCTTGGGAGGCTCTATACGTCGCTCAAGATGTTTTTGGCATTTCTTTCAACTGTGCATTTAGAGTCTACCACCTAGGTTGGCCTCATTGTTGACATATCTTTACAGAAGGATGAATAGCTAACTATATATTTAGAAGTAGCCATAAGTCCTTCTTAGATATGCCTGGCAGATGGTGTGGGTGAGCAATCAGGCCAGCAATTCCTTTTTGGGTTAAAAATGAGGTTTAATACTCTCACTCAGCCTATAGGGTTTTAAAGCAGTTTTGAAGAGATATTTCAAAAACTACTTTGAATAAGTGAAGGATCATGGAATAAGTACATTATTTCTAGATGTGGTCTCTGATGATACTTATTCAAATTTACACATTCTGGTTGTGTAGTTGGTGAAGTCTTGTCCTCCAGCCTTGAGATTTAAATTATTTCAAAGTAGCATGAATAGCATTTGAAGCTTACTATGGTTGGAGAGTACGCAGAACAAGTGAAACTGTTCAGAAAGGGCTGCTAACCATAACGGGGTAGAGAGAACTGTGTTGGAGCTGCTTTACCAGTTAACCTTGCACTAGGCCCAGCTTCTCCTGTGAAAAGAGGACAGTAGATGATGTCCATGTCATAGGTTTGTTATGATTTTTTTAAGGAGATATTGCATGTGAAGCATAGATCACAGTGCCTCATCTATAATAGTGTTCAGTAAGTGTTAGCCATATCTATCATGCTGTTCTCACATGATAGATTGCCTGGGAGAGAGGAAGAATGGAGAAATCGGGATATAGTGCTGTTTGGGAGACCAAAACTGATCTCTCTTTGGTTTTTAAAGTTCCCCAAACCAAACCCATTTTGTCATATTCCAGTTATATTTAGTTTAACCTAGTATGTGTTGTGAATGACATGAGCCATATTTTAATTTTCTGCTATCTCTAAAAGAAAGTTTTAGTTTTATATTGAGATTCTGATCATATTTTCCAAATGGAAAACAAAACAAAAAACTAATTATCTCAACATCCCCCCAAAAAGTGGCATTGACAGTTAGGATATCACGTTGTAATAAACCAGTTGTATTATGTTCCCTTTGTGCGTTAAACAAATACACACCTTATCATTTGCATTATGTTGCTTTTAAACAGATGAAGATGAAGATGGTGATCGAATTACAGTGAGAAGTGATGAAGAAATGAAGGCAATGCTGTCATATGTAAGTATACAACAAATGAAGATTATTTTTTGTGAAGCGTTAACATAATTGAGGATGCTGTTTCTTGGGCATAGTAAAGACGTGATAAATCACAATTGCCATACATTTTACTATATAATAGGTAAAGGTTTCAAGGATTTCCGTATATGAAAGTTAGGGGCATTATTTTCAAAGACACTTACTGATCATATCATAAACATTAAGAATAATGCATCTTAATGACTTTTGCATTAGGTATGGTGCAGACTAAATGGACTATCAATTTCCTGTATTTTTTATGCAGTACTTAAAGTAACGGCTCATTAAAAATGAACCCCTGGGCTCTAAAAAAATTTTTCAAAATCTACTTTCAACTGGAGATCTCTCTCACCCTTCCAGACTATAGTTGCAGTGTAGCTGCAGGCTTAATATGGATACACGATTTAAAGATGTGCTCTTGGTTATTTATGCACAACCCATCCTACTCCCACCGAAAATGAACTACAGGGTTACTTACTGAATCAAAGTGATTTGAATATATTCTGAAATGACTTTTCTTTTCTGTTTAAAATTTTACTGAAAATCTGCATTAACATTTGTCTGATACTGAAGTAAACAAGAGTAAAGGGCCTATTTCTGAAGCTTCAGTACTAAGCTTGAGAAATGCAACTCTCATGAGGGAACATAGGTTATCTGAACCTTGATTTGAGCCTCCCTCTCAAGTTATGTTTTATTGCATCTGAGTTTATAATCTGTTTATAAAACCTTTTCCAGTGTCTGGTAGAAAGAGCACTGGACTGGAAGTCAGGAGACCTTAGCTGTACTGAGATTTCTTGGCCTTAGGCAAATCACTTAACCTTTCAGTGCTGTAGCTGCCTCATCTGTCAATTGTGGATAATAATACTTGTCCTTTATACTGCACAAGGCATTGTAATGATCAGTTGGGAGAATAGATGTGAAAGCCCTTTGAAAAGTTAAAAGTTCTATACAAATGCAAATGATGGAATCATTTGGAATCATGTGGAAATGATGGAATCAGGACTGTTGCTTTTCATTGAGACTCTAATCTTAGTCAACATTTAGGTTGTAGGTTTTTGATAGACTTCAACTTCAACCAGGATATTGTTTCATTGTAATGAAAACCATAAACTATGGGTTTCCGCCAGTAGTTTTAATTTAGGGTAGGAGGAAAGAGAACAAGAAGGATAGGATGATTAACAGCATTGCATTCCAACCGGCACAGGATAGGAAAAGTCAATTTCCCATTGACTTCCCATTAACTTATGTGAGAGTCTTTGTGTACTAAGAATTTAGAGCTGGGCTCATCAGTACCTTGAAAGGCAGAATAGGATTGTCTGCTGAAAAGGTCTAGCACTAGTATTGATAGATTGACTAACTCTCCTGAGAATGTGACATGCTTATTTTTAGAAACACACACACAGATGGGTTCTAATTTTCTCACATATGTCCATTGCAGAGAACTGACATCAGTATATTTTCATTATGTATTCAACTTAACCACATGCAAAAGATATGTACTTTGGGTATGATTTTACAAATTGTGCTTTTTGAAAATGTTAGTGGATGTGATCATAGTGATAATAATAATGATGATTTCCATTTCTAAGTTACTGCTATATTCAAAATGCTTGAGGTATTTACATTTTTAGTTTTAATGATCACTCTGCAATACAGATATTATCATCATCCCTGTTTCTTAGATGAGGAAGCTATATGCCCAAGATTTTAGAGGTAGTATGAATGTGACTATGGAATTTAAGTTGTTTCTTTTTTTCCCCACGCTGTTCCTTATTTACTGTTTTACATTGTCTCGCCCCCACATTCCTCCTTGCACATTTGTAGCAGGATCTTTTTATGTGAACACCATATTTATTTATTTATTTTTGAGACAAAGTCTTGCTCTGTCACCCAGGCTGAAGTGCAGTGGCATGATCTTGGCTCACTGCAACCTCCTCCTCCCAGGTTTGAGTGATTCTCCTACTTCAGCCTCCTTGAGTAGCTGGGATTACAGGCACCTACCACCACGCCCAGCTAATTTTTGTATTTTTAGTAGAGACAGAGTTTCACCATGTTGGCCAGGCAGGTCTCGAACTCCTGACCTTGTGATCCACCCACCTTGGCCTCCCAAAGTGCTGGAATTATAGGCCTGAGCCACCTCACCTAGCCTATCATGACTGTTATTAAATTCTGAATAATGTGGGTTTATGTAATACCTTAGTTGTGATTTCTGCACCATATTTTCCTTACAGCATATGCTTATTTTCTCAAATGCAGTGTTTAATTATGTGTGTAGGAAATTTGCGTGTAGGAAAATATGATTACCTAATTTTATATTACATGTCCTTAATTTAAGAGTTCCTGAGATTTCTTGGAAGCTACTTCTTTTTGTCTGAATAGAAGTCATCTAGCTCATTGATGAGCTAATTTTAAAATTATTTTTATAGAGATGGGGTCTTGCTTTGTTGCCCAGGTTGGTCTCAAACTCGCGGCCTCAAGTGGTCCTCCTGCCTCAGCCTCCCAAAGTGCTGGAATTACAGGCATGAGCCAAGGTGCCTGGCCAGGTTGGCTGAAATTTTGATCTGTCTGGGTTCTTATGATTGAAATTTAAGGAGAACCATTTGGACCTAATCTCACAGTAGGTTTTGGTTGGAAGTCCTCATGATTACCAGCATGTTCCTACAAATTTGCATTGGTCTTTATTTTGTAGGTTCAATTTGGCTCTGAAGTTTGAGTCCAGGATTTGGTGTAGTGGCATAGGGAAGATACT
>NW_016108030.1:353553-362748 GCF_001604975.1 Cebus imitator
CCTAGGCTGGAGTGCAGTGGTGTGATCTCAGCTTACTGCAACCTCAGCCTCCTGGGTTCAAGTGATTCTCATGCCTCAGCCTCCCAGGTAGCTGGGATTACAGGCGCCTGCCACCACGCCTAGCTAATGTTTGTGTTTTTTTGTAGAGACGGGGTTTTGCCATGTTGGCCAGGCTGGTCTTGAACTCCTGACCTCAAGTGATACGCTTGCCTTGGCCTTCCAAAGTGCTAGGGTTGCAGGCATGAGCCACCGCACTCGGCCAAAAAAGCTTAGTTTTTCATTTAGAATTCAGTAAATCTGTACTCACCTTACTATTTCTTTAAAAGCCATTATGTGGGAAAGCAAAAATAGAGGCACTTTTACCGTTAGTCCTTTAATCATTCTTTTCCATTGATTACAAAGGTTAAGTAAATACACAGCCTATATCTCTGCTTAAGAATAAAAACAGATTTGCAACCTCTGAGTTGAAACTTGAAGAATTACTTCTTCCCCGCTTGGATGCAAGCATTTTCTGGCTTTGGGCCAGCACAAATGTACATTTTTATCAGTAATTTAAACAGATTTTTGTATTAGACCTGAAAATGTTGCCTTTTTAATTGAAAACTTATCAATTATTTAAATTGCTAGCAGCCTGAGGCTGTTAATTTTATGAGTGCCATAATAATGGCAAACGGGTTTTTGATACATGTAACACATGGAATATTGTATTGTGGTAAGGATTTGTCACGACAATAGGTTGTCGTGTACTGTTAAATAATAACCAGCATATTAAGCCAAAGTCTGTTGTCACACATTAGTACCATTTTATGTAAGTTATTTAGAAGTTGTATTCTTTTCTTCATTAGATATATTTTTAAGAGATAATGAGAAGAAAACAAAGCTGTAATAAATTGTCTTTTAGGAAAATGTAAAGTAATTTGGTCTCCAAGGAGATATTTAATGTATTGAAAGAATTCAGCAGCCAAATGTTATTACAGCACCATTGTGATAGCTCTCTGCGTTTTGTTATGAGTTTGTGTTAATCAACAATCTGTTTTTATAGCATAGTTTCTTGTAAGTTATGTTGTTAGAATATTCCGCTTCTGGGATCATGGCTTTTCCTCTGACACTATTGTATCTTTTTAATTCCTCCATAAAGTATTTTTTTAATTAGAATTTGGAATGCTTTACTAGAAAAAAAATACAACCTACATATTCTGAAAACTAAATACCTGATCATTGCTAATTAAATATTCCATTACTGTAGTTTAAATTTTCTTGTTGTTGTTCTCGTTTCCTCCTCTCATTTTCTAGAAAGATTGAAAATAGCATGCTGCTTTTTTCCTTCCATATTTTTGTATTTGTTGCCTGGTAGTTCTATGGAGGCCCAGTTCTAGGAGGGGATTTTTTTACTGTTAATTCTCCTGTTTTGGGCGACCTTTCATTGGGAAATTCAGCTAATACATCTTGCTTTTGTAAATAGATTTATATTTGTTTCTGCTAAATCCGGTGTTTAGGGACTTATTACACCTGGTTCTCTTCATACTGAGAGGCTTGTGTGAGTGGAACAGAGTATTAACAAACATAATTTTCATCATTTTGTCTATTCTCACTATATCATGTTTTCCCACATTGCCAGAAGAGTGTGGGATCCATTTTACTGTAATGCCTCCCATTATGAGAACTTGTATTATATTAAGCACAAGACCTTGTATTTAAGAGGAGTGTAAGTATTCCCTTTGGTGTATTTGACCACAGTGTACCTTGTTAGACGTTGTGTACTATGAGGGAAAAATACTTTTTGACCTGTGGAACACCTTGTAAATTGGGATATGATTGGCTTTATGCTAGTATAAATAACTTAGACATTACCTCTAAAATCATGCAGTTACTTAAGTTGAGTTGGAAGGGAACGACAGAGGTTTTGTTCAACTCTTTCATTTTACAAATAAGGACATTGAGGGCCACGGAGAATAGAAGATTCAGATCAGTTGGAAGTCACATGGCTAATTAAAGGGAAGGCCTGGATACAGACTCTTAGTCTCTTCGCTCCTGGTTGTTTTAAATAAGGTCTTTGTTTTGGTATCTATCGTCCTGCTCAGCTTTGCAAATGCTACTTTTTTCTGAGTGTAAAAAATAATGCTTATTACTAAAATGTCACTGTACTTGAGTGTGAAGAGAAATGTAAAAAATAAATACTCTGTGGGCATCTGAAGGTTTAAAGATTTTGTCCATACCTACAAGGCTGTGTTTTATGTGTTTACCAAATTTGTTGTCCATTTAGGAATTGAATAATGGCATCAGGGCCTTAGCCATTATGAAGTTTTCTTTAAAGAGCAAAGAAGTTGGAAGCTCATTTTCCACATGGTGCTTTCAAAACTGCCACATATTAAGTAGGTTCTACTTTGAACTTGTTTGCAGATGGCAAAATCAGTTCAGCTTTCAGTGAGTGGTTAGTCCCCTAATTCGATGGAATTTATCCAACTGATGACACAGTATATTCTTTGGGAAAGGTAGAGAAATGGTGAAAAGAATGAGAAAGGGAAACTGAAGGAAATAAATTGTTTTGGAAATTATTTACTCAAATAATGAGATGCTCCAGGCTGTAAGTAAAGTTTTTGTTTTGTTTTCTCATCCTGGTCAAAGAAGAAAACTTTTTTCCAGAGGCAGATTACTTTAATTCTCTTCTCTGTATTGTTTGGGACATTTGGATGCCCTTGAAATAGTGATAAAAGTGTAGTGGCCCCTTTTAGCTCCCGTCGTGATCTATCTTGGGGCCTTTTTGGTAGCAAGGAGCAGAAGCATATTCAATTTGCGTCAGAATGAGGAATTTATTATGTGGCTCTTGGAAGCAAAGGGAAAGATAAGCACAAGCAGGCCTCGGTCTTGGTAGCACCGGGGCGCCCTGTGGACCGCTGGAGTAGGAGGCTTGGACCACCAACATTCGGTCATTTATATGGCTCTGCTCCCAGTTCAGTTCCATCCCTGTGGAGGGCTCTGCTTAGCCTATTTATAACAAAATGTCTCATTTGGCTTGCTGTCTGCATGGCCTGATGTCCTGTTTTATTTAAGTGGCAGGTTCCCTGAAGCTACTATTAAAACTTCTACTTTAAGAGGAATAGCAGAATTGCTGCAGCCTAAAAATCAGGTGTAAGGTCAGTGTGGACACTAGCCTGAGCTAACCAAGGTAATGACTCTGAAAGTTTCAGCTGAGTGGATCCCATAAGTTCTGGGCCTATTGCTGAATACAGATTTAAACTCGCTCTGCCAATACATATTACCTTAAACTTAGCCAATTTGAATTTCATCTGCTATTGGCTCGCCAAACTTCTATTAAGACCATCTGGAGCTCCCTAAAGTCCTTTATGGTTTCATCCAAACGGTGTTATCATTAAACTTGGCCAACTTGCTGTCATTTTCACTTTCAAGCCACTAGTAAATACATCTATCCAATAACACCAGCCTGTAAATAGGCCCCAGACTTAGTCCCTGTTGACCTTCACATTGTGATTTTCTTTCTCATCATCTAATCAATCTGTGACCATATGTGGACCCTTGGTCCAGTCTTTTAAAGAAGAGCTTGTATATATTGTAGTCTCCTCATGGCTGAGTTGTTAGGGAGTTAGGGCCTGAAGCCAGGTGAGTAAATGTAGCTATTAATTTGATATTCAAAATAGATTGGCTTCATATGTTATTTTTGACCACTGGGGCAGTTGTGTGCCTTGTGAGAGGTCAGCATCATAAAGGAAAAACATCTTAATGTAAAGTATGAGAAATAATTGAAAGAAGGTATAACTAATGATACATCTGAGTAGGGTTATAATTGAATTTGTCGCCATTTGACAGAGTTAGGATTGTTGGGTTCTTCACTGGGAAAACTAATAAATTAACTATGGACGGAAAATAGTTGGTTAGTTTATTGATTATTGTTGTAATTACTGACTGAGCTACATATAATGGGGTGTGCTTGCAGTATTGACAAAACAGGAATTGGAAAATTTTATCATTAGTATGAAAAAACAATATGAATATTCCTTATAAGTGAAATACTGTGCCAATTATATTGTGTGTTAGGCTTGCTAAGGAGAGATTTAGGAAACTGTCCTGTTATAAATGTATGGAAGAATAAAAAATAGGCCTGATATTTCCTCTGTACGTGAGACTTGCTGCTGAGTAAGTTAGAAGGTATGACCAATGAGAGCCTTTACTATGTCTATACCAGCTCCTCTCTAGATTCTTCCTGGAAAGATTTGCGCAGCGTCTATAATGTGCTAGGCACTACATGGCAGTGATTTCTCAGGTTTTTGAAGGCATAGTCCGTTCTGAAAGTCTTTCGGAAGTTGTTTCTTTTTTTCCTCAGAAAATTCACATAATGCAGCATTTTATCAGCTTCAGGGATCTCCTAAAGCCCGTATAGATCCCAGGTTAATACCTTTGGTATAAGAGAAAATAAAATATACAAGGCATGGTTCCTGCCCTTGTTGAGCTTCCCAAAGAGAAACAATGTTCTCCACAATACCCATTTACCTTATTATTTATAGTACTGTAGTAATTGAGGGGACGGAAACGATACTGACTCAACCTCAGTAAACCAGTTAGTTAAATTCTACCCCTGTACCTTGTCCAGATATCTCAGTGGTCTTGCTTGGTGGTTTCTGTGTCACCCTGTTGTTAATGAACATTTTTCTTCTAGGTACTCTTGCTTGGAAATGAGAGAGTCGGGGTACCATTTCCTATTTCAAGATTTTTTTTTAAAGTACTTTTTAAGAAGTTTTCTCATATACCAGCTCCTTTAATTTTGATCTTAACATCTTTATAAGGTGAGCAGGGCAGGATTTTCCCTATTTTTATAGCAGACGCTACCAAGGCACAAACAATAATGCGCCATTCTTGAGGTCACACAGCTAGTCAATAGAGAGCTGGGGCCTGAGGTCACTCCCTTGGTAGTTTGCTTCCTCATTCATCCAACCAGTTTTTCATGCAGCAAATGTTTATTGGATGGCAGTTCTCTGGCCAAGTGCTATGCAAGGTGGCGGGGTGCAGTGAGCGTGCAGTTCATGCCCTCCAGGAGCTCGTGGTCCAGTCAGGGAGATTAACAAAAAAGGAAACAGAGTTCAGTGTGGGAAAAAAAGAAAAACTCATAATTACCAAGCAGAGTGATAAATGATATAATA
Organism: Cebus imitator; assembly: GCF_001604975.1. Taxonomy (NCBI): domain Eukaryota; kingdom Metazoa; phylum Chordata; class Mammalia; order Primates; family Cebidae; genus Cebus; species Cebus imitator. Next base: position 358,707 of record NW_016108030.1, read on the forward strand.
CACCTAAGCATTAGGTGCTCTGTGAGCACAAGAAGTGCGTAATCTAGCTTTGGGGACCAAGAAGGCTTCCTGAAGAGGGCGGTGTCCAGGTGGAGTAACTTAGGATGAGGGGACTAGGAAGGATGTTTGGGGCAGAAAGAACAGTATGTTTGAAGAGTACCTGGTGAATCAGGAGGAGCTGACTGTGATTCAGTCTGTATGGACAGTGACGGAGGAGAGAGTAGATGAGGCTGGGAGGAAAGTGGGTTAGACCATGGAGGGCCTTAGCTTGAGGGAACAGGGAAGTGTCATGATCGCGTGTCATATTGTCAGAGGCATTTGAGTCATAGTGACTGTATTAGTCAGTTTTCATACTGTTATTAGAAAGGGGTCCTGATCCAGACCCCAAGAGAGGGTTCTTGGATATTGTGCAAGAAAGAATTCAGGGTGAGTCCACAGTGCAAAGTGAAAGCCAGAAAGTAAAGTGGTGAAAGAATAGCTACTTACTCCATAGACAGAGTAGGGCGTCCCGGAAGGTAAGAGGAGGAACGGGCCCACCGGATGTTTGTTTATATATAGGATAAAAAAGGATCATGGGGAGATGTGCTCTGCTACAGGGTTTGTGACAAAGGATTAATTTTCTTAGTATATTTTGCAAGAATCGATATTATTACCTTTAAAGCAAAATTAAGAATGCTTCTCTCCTGAAGCTATCAGGATATCAGGACATTCCTGAATCTGAGTGTGTTTAGTAAATGTTATCAATCTGCCCTTAATCATAAACGTCTAGAGTGTAGGAATACCTAACTTCCTGGGAATGCAGCCCAGCAAGTGCTAGACCCCTTTGTCCTAGCCTTCACTCAAGATGGAGTTGTTCTGATTCAAATGCCTTTGACAACACTGCTATAAAGAACAATTTGACTGCATAATTTATAAAGAAAAGAGGTTTAATTGACTCATAGCTCTGCATGGCTGGGGAGGCCTCAGGAAACTTACCATCATGGCAGAAGACAAAGGGGAAGCAAGTACCTTCTTCACAGGGTGGCAGGAGAGAGAGCTTGGGGGATCTGCCACACTTAAACCGGCATCTCTCCTGAGAATTCACTCACTATCATGAGAACAGCTAGGGGAAAATCCATCCCCAGGATCCAGTCACCTCTCACCAGACCCCTCCTCCGATTTGACAGGACATTTAGGCGGGGACACAAATCTAAACCATGTCAGACTCCATCTTGAATAGGGGCTAGGTAAAATAAGGCTGAGTCTTGCTGTGCTACAGCCCCAGGAAGTTAGGCATTCTTAGTCACAGCATGTTTACAGTTAAGGGAACAGGTTAATAGCGTTTGCCAAACAGACTCAGGACTTAACAGACCCAGGAAATGTCCTGATGTCCTGATATCTTAAGAACAAAAGCATTCTAAATTTAAGATTAGGTTTTGGCCAGGCGTGGTGTCTCAGGTCTGTAATCCCAGCACTTTGGGAGGTCGAGGAGGGCAGATCACCTGAGGTCGGGAGTGTGGGACCAGCCTGACTAACATGGAAAAAAAATCCCGTCTCTACTAAAAATACAAAATTAGCTGGGTGTGGTAGTGCAATCCTTAATCTCAGCTACTCAGGAGGCTGAGGCAGGAGAATCACTTGAACCTGGGAGGCAGAGGTTGCAGTGAGCCAAAATTGCGCCATTGCATTCCAGCCTGGGCAACAAGAGCAAAACTCCGTCTCAAAAAAAAAAAAGAGTAAGTTTTGCTTTAAAGATAATATAGACTCTTGTGGAATATAGTAGTTACACAGAGGTGAACAATCCTGTATCATGAGCCCTTGTAGTAGAGAACATCTCCTCCATACGGTTTTTTACTTTGTTATCTTACATATAAACAAGCATTGTACCTAAGGTGGGTGTGTTCCTCCTCTTATTTTTTGGGAAAACCCAGCTCTGACTGGGTTTACTGGTGGAGCCATTCTTTTATTCCTTTAAGTTCTTTTTTTTTTGGGGGGGGGCGGGGACAGAGTCTCACTCTGTTGCCCAGGCTGGTTGGTGTGCAGTGGCACCATCTTGGCTCACTGCAACCCCCGCCTCCTGGGTTTAAGCCATTCTCCTGCCTCAGCCTCGCGAGTGGCTGGGACTCCAGGTGTGCACCACCACGCCTGGCTAATTTTTGTATCTTTTAGTAGAAATGGGGTTTCACCATAATTGGACAGGCTGGTCTTGAACTCCTGAGCTCGTGATCTGCCTGCCTCAGCCTCCCAAAGTGCTGGGATTATAAGCGTGAGCCACATGTCCGGCCCCTTTTGTTTCTTAATAAACTTGCTTTCACTATACTCTGTAGACTCATTCGAAATTCTTTCTTCCACAAGATCTAAGAACCCTCTTTTGGGGTGTGGATCAGGACCCATTTCTGATAACAGTATCTCTCAGGAGTGGGTTGGGGTAGAGAATTTCTGAAGCATGGGAGTCTGTTCTCTGTAAAAGACATTGGTGGTCACAGGACTGAAGAAAAGTTAACAGACTTAAGAAGTGGGGAGGATGTCAAGTTAATAAAATTTAGTAGGCCAGGCATGGTGGCTCATGCCTGTAATCCCGGCACTTCGGGAGTCTGAGGTGGATGGATCACATGAGGTCAGGAGTTTGAGACCAGCCTGGCCAACATGGTGAAGCCCCATCTCTACTAAAAATATAAAAATTAGCCGAGCATGGTGGTCAGTGCCTGTAATCTCAGCTACTTGGGAGGCTGAGGCAGGAGAATCACTTGAACCCAGGAGGCAGAAGTTGTAGTGAGCCAGGATTGCACCATTGCACTCCAGCCTGGGTGACAGAGCAAGACTCTGTCTCAAAAAATAAATAAATAAATAAAATGTGATTGACTATGGGGAAGAAGAGAAGAGAGATGGTTTGGATCACTTCCAGATTTCTGGTTTGGGAAACAGGGTCATAGTGATGGTATTTCCTGAGACAGTAAACCCAGGCAGCAGAAGACAGGTCTAGGGTCTGAGAGGGGATGGGAGAGGAATTCAGTTTTGGACCTTTTGTATTGGAGGAGGCTCTGGACAACCAGCTGGGAATGTTTCAGAACTTAGGAGAGAAATCTGGGCTGGAAATAGAGATTTGTGACTTATCAGCTCCTAATTAGTCTCAGTGATTCCTCTGGTAATTGAAACCTTTGAAGTGGCTGAAGTAACTCAAGGAGTGTATAAAATGAGAAGGCTGATGTGGGGGAAATCCCGCATTTAAAGGAAAGGTGGGGAAATAACCACTTAATAGGAAACTGAGTGAAGTGGTTGGAGAAGTAGGAAAACCAGGGGCGTTGCCAAAGAAAGAGCCAGAGGTCACCCACCAGCACAGATGTCTGCCAGCCTCCGAAAGATCAGAGGACATAACTTAACTTGCATAGGGTCTACCAGGTAACCCTGCCTATTTAGGTAAATGTTTTGAGAAATATGAGATAATCTGCCTCTTAACTTGTAAGCAGTAAATATACATTTTGTACATTTTGTACACACATTTTGTACTCCTTTCATTCCATGCCGTGCCCTAGGGTATGGCATGGCCTAGAATGAAAGGAGTAATTTTTTTTGTTTACTGATAAACCATCTGCTTCATCGGTTAAGTAGAGATGATGATACTTCCAGAGTAGGATAGGATTGTAAGAAGCTAAGTGAGTAAACATAGATATGTAGTACTGAGCCTAACACACACAGATATCCCATAAATGATGGTAAGTTCTCTGCCTCTTTTTCTCTCTTTCTTTTTCTTTCTCTCTTTTTTTTTTTTCAGGCTTGCTGTATTGCCTAGGCTGGAGTGTAGTAACTCAATCTTGCACTACCATGCCCAGCTAAATTTTGTATTTTTAGTGGAGACAGGGTTTCACCATGTTGGCCAGGCTGGTTTTGAAATCCTGACCACAGGTGATCCACCTGCCTTGGCTTTCCAAAGTACTGGGATTACAGATACAGTAAGAGCCACCACGCCAGGGATCCTCCCTCCCTCCCTCCCTCCCTTCCTCCCTCCCTCTCTCCCTCCCTTCCTTCCTTCCTTCCCTGCTTCCTTCCTTCTCTTCCTCCCTCC
>NW_016108030.1:363473-378000 GCF_001604975.1 Cebus imitator
CCTCCCTCCCTCCCTCCCTCCCTCCCTCCTTCCTCTTTCTTCCTTTCCTTTCCCTTCCCTTCCTTTTCTTTTCCTTTCCTTTCCGAGTTTTGCTATTGTTGCCCAGGCTGGAGTGCAGTGGTGCAATTTCAGCTCACTGCCACCTCCACCTCCCGAATTCAAGCGATTGTCCTGCCTTAACCTCCTGAGTAGCCGGGATTATGGGCACCTGCCACCACACCCAGTTAATTTTTGTATTTTTAGTAGAGACAGGGTTTCACCATGTTGGCCAGGCTGGTTTGAACTTCTGACCTCAGGTGATCCGCCTGCCTTAGCCTTCCAAAGTGTTGGGATTACAGGTGTGCGCCACCGCACCTGGTCTTCTTTCTTTCTTAATAGAGAATTGTGCCTTGTAAACTTAAACTGTGCTGTTTTAGAACGCAAGTTTTTTATATGGCAGATTTCCATGAAGAAAAAAATGTACTTATTGATTGAATTGTGCCATTAGCATTAGAATTAGATTTATAACAAATATGAACACTGTAGTAAACTTGCAAACAAAACAAAGCAAAAAATTGTACTTGTTATCCCCTTGTTGAATCTCCCCCTCTGTTCCAAATTAATTAGATTTTTGGTAACTATGCTAAACTTTGTCACATTCTTATTAAAATGGCTTAAGAATTTTGAAGAACAGCTCAGAGGGACTCTGAAACTAATCTGAGTCTGGTACTGCAGATTCCATTAGCAATTGCAAAACTGATTAATCTTTTACCCAGTTAGCTTATCGATCATCACTGCAGTTACTGCCTGTAATAGATTATGCAAGGGATAGCAGAAGAAAACATGTTTTATAACTGCTGCTGACATATTCAGTTTGAACATAATATTTTGTACTCTATATAATTATTTCTGCACTTTTAAGTGCTGGAATACTTCTAAGATAGAAAGTGTGCTTAATATTGTTTCAGTATTACAAGATGTACTTTTAAATTTCTTGACTATTAATGCATTACGATTTACCAAGTGTGTTCACTAATTCTATTGCTGCAGTTTAATTTTTGAGCCTCACAGTAACCCTATGTATTAGGGTAAATATTCCTCATTTGGAGTAAACTAACATTTAATAAAGTTAAATGACTTCCTGAAGGCTATATAAGTTAATGAGTGGCAGACTCAGAATTCAACCCCATTTCAATCAGTAAGTATTTATCAGACACCTACTCTGTGCAGAGTCTGTATTAGGTCTAATAAATGCCAGGACAGGATTATAGAGGTGAAGGTGAAGTTATTTGGATAACTTTAAGCAATGTTATGGAGATTACTTTGTTATATTTTGGTCCAAGCTATTATGTTCAGTGTCTTGGTGTACCGGGTTTAGGGGTTTTTTTGGTTGCTGTTTGTTTCTTTGTTTTTTTCCTCGTTTTGGTTTTGGTCATTATTGCTTATTTTATCACTATTTGGAGCAAAATTGGAAATAATCCCTTTAAAGGAAGAGTATATAGAAATGACGCTGATAGATCCAGATCTAAAAGCAATTTGCTGGCTAGGCGTGATGGCTCACACCTGTAATCCCAGCACTTTGGGAGGCTGAGGTAGGTGGATCACCTGATGTAAGGAGTTTGAGACCAGCCTGGCCAACATGGTGAAACCTCATCTCAACTAAAAATACAAAACTTAGCTGGGTGTGGTGGTGGGTGCCTGTAATCCCAGCTACTTGGGAGGCTGAGGCAGGAGCATCACTTGAATCTGGGAGATATAGGTTGCAGTGAGTCACAATTGTGCCACTGTACTCCAACCTGGGCTACAGAGCAAGACTCTGTCTTTCAAAAAAAAAACCACAAAAAAACAAAGAAAATAAAACCCAATTTGCTTTGCAGTTTATTAGTTACTGTCTTCTCCATTTTCCCATGTGAGCCTCACAGCTATCCTCTGGGTAGGTCCAGAGGTTAGCTATGAGGTCATTTGTAAAATTAAGATTTTACACATGAGTAAAGTGAGGCACAGTGAGCATTTCGTCACAGAGGTCACGTGCTGGGAGATGACGGCTAGTGATGAATCTCCTGGGTTTGAGCCCTCTAAGTCTTCCATGTGCCTTGCTCATCTCACTGGGCAGCAGGGACCTGGTGGCCAGTCAGGACTGCTCTGTGCCAGGAGGTACGATGCATGGCCCTGCGTTTTATCCTTCTTCCATTGGGAATGCTCTGTAGGCAGTAGCCTGAGCTTCTAGGCCTAGTGCCTTGTTGGTGGCCTGCTCCTCAGGGGTCAGTTGTGTAGGGGCCCGCACTGTGAACTTGATTACCTCCCTTTACAGTATGTCCTTGTTGGTGAATTACTTTGCTATGTGGAACATAAGCTTCTCCACTAATACAGACACAGATCAAACACAGTAGTTCAGCAGGAGAAAATACAGTTGGATTTAGAGGAAATAAAAAAACAAAAAACACAACCTAACTACTTGCTTTAGAGAAACTGTTAAGTGGCATACTTAATATCACCACTGTGACTATGTTAATCGTAGTACAGAGAGATGTTTGTAGATGGCTTAAAAATTCTCACAATGGTTATAAAGGTATATATAGTTTGCCAGTTGATTTGGCACAGACCAAAAATGAAAGGAAAACCGTTTTTATTTATTTATTCTGTGAGGTAAATAAATAAAGCTGGAAAACAGGTCAATTTCATGCATGCAAGGTTTTATAGTGGCAAAAAAATGCATTGCACCCGTTCTGACCCTTTACATTTGAGGTTATTTGTTTTCAAACTTGACCCCAAGCACCAGTTTTAGACATCTCTATAATTAACTTGTTAGATAAAGCATAAGGATATTTTATTTGTCTTGATTTCTAGGTCAATGGCAAAGTAGTAACTGAAATTTCTAGCCTATTGTACGTAGCAGTTAATTAAAGAAAAGCATTAACTATAGGAGAACACACCACTGCTGTTGTCTTGTATCAGTACAAAAAGGCAGTAATTTTTTTGACAGCTACTGATTGGAAAGTTGCTTGCAGCCTTCCAGAAGCAAGGGGGTACATGCTGTGGATCAATAACCGGCAAATTTCCCATTAAAAAGAATACCTGAGCAATGTTCCAAATAGCCACTGGCATCTTAATTTTCCGTGGAAACCTCAAATACTTGTGTGCCGAGGACCAGCCATTTTCGGACAATTTTTCCAGACTACTTGTTAACAGTTATTGCTGTCCCAAAAGGTTGACAGCCTGCATGATTGATATTTCATTTACTTGTCATCACTGTTTGAGTAATGGAGAGTGCTGTATTTCTGTGGCTTTAAGGAACAGAATCTCGTGAAAGACATTTGCCTTAGTATGTATTCCAGGAAGTGTGTTGCACAGGTTTATGCTGTATGTATATAAGTATTTTATGTCTGTAGAAGGAGAGAATCACTTTTCTTTCCAGTCTGAAAGCCTCTGGAGAGCTGGGTACACTTATATCAGTCCATAGCTAGCCAACATCCACCTTCACTTTGTTATAAGTGCAAATAGCCTTAGATGTATTAACTTGTGATTCCCAAAATGATGTAGAATGTTATAGCTCCCCTTTATTTTCAAGAGAAAAAAAAATCCCCTTGCTCTTGTAATAATTGTAATGTACATAAAAGCAACAGGAAGATAGATGTGGTATCTTCTAAAAGAAAGAAACTCTTAAAGAATGTCAGCAAACAATGGTAATCAAGGAGGGATTTCCTAAACATACAGTATTTAAATAATATGCACGTGTTTTTAATATAAAAACAGCGAGGATAAAAAGGGTGTTCTGCTCTTTGACAGCCCCTCAGAACATAAAATCAGCAATTTTCATTGCGGATAATTTTCTGCCATGAGCATCACTTTGTTGTTTGTCAAACGTTATAAGATGTAGAGCAAAGAAGACATCTCCAAATTAGGTGGATATATGCTCATCAATTAGCATATTGAAAATGTCGGAATCAGACCAGAGTACAACCTACTGAATAGTTTGTGATTATTAAGGAGTGTGAAAGGTTTTTCACTTAGAACTTTATTTTTTTTGCACAGAATTTTACAGTGCAATTTTATCCGTACTAAAGTGTTTATAAGACTAAAGCATAAAAGGATGTGTGTTTGAAACTAGGCTACCTTTTAATCATGTTAATCCTGTCATCTCTGGATGGGATGACATATATCCCATCTTGTTTCTTGTTTCCACAGTCTCTGTGATTTAGATTCCCATTATCTGTGCATTTTATATACAACTGTGAATAATGTTCGATTAACTGGCGTGTAGATCCAAGCCAGATGTGAAGCGTCTTCATTTTGCTTTGCAAAATCCAGGGAAAAAGAACAAGAGGCAATTTGGGAAATTCTACTAAAATACTTTATGTATCGTTTAAATATATATCATTTTCAAATATTTCTTAAATACTAATATAAAATCTTAACACTTTTAAAGATAAATGCCAGGGTGAAGGCTAACACACTGGACTTTTAATCGTAAATATTCACTATAGTCATTTTGATGTGCTGGTAGGGGAAAAGTATTTTCAAGGCTGATATGTATATACCAGCAATTTACAGAAGTACTGTGAATTAAACAACCCATAAGTGTCTGTTCCAGTATTCATACATTACTGAGTAATCTCTTTCTATAATCTCTTTGCAGTATTATTCCACAGTAATGGAACAGCAAGTAAATGGACAGTTAATAGAACCTCTGCAGATATTTCCAAGAGGTAATGTTGAGCAAATTCTAATCAACAATGATTATTTCAGTAAACTGTTTCATCAACAGTTATGTTTTCCAAAGGTTTAAATGCACATAACATGATGTTTAGCTCTTAATTCGAAAAACAAAACAAGTATTCATTAGCGTGGGGATTGCAGGCTATATTATAGTTATGGCAGATAAAATATCTAATTTACTAGAGTAAATTAAACTAACTAGATTGTTTTTTGTTTTTGAAGCACATACTTACATTAGCTTAAAGAACTCTTTGGGGTCCACATGGTTTGTAAACCAAGGCAAATGAATGACTTTAATTCTGGATATTTATAAATTGTGGCTCATGATGGTGGCCAAAGCTGCTATTGAGGAGAAAGCTTTCAGCTAGTACAGAAGCTAAGATTTACCGTGGCATTAGGAGAGAAATTTTGGTGGAATGTTTGGTGCTTGTTTTTGGGGGCAGTATTTTCTAAATAATTGAAATTCTTCATAAATAGAAATTTGATTGTCTCCAAAAATGTGAGCTGATGAAAGTAAGTATCAATGACTCCCTCGGTCAGATAATTTTCTTCTTCCCTTTTAGGTTTGGCAGCACTATCCTTATATCAGATATGATTGTTCAACCATGTATAAATGTTCCCTCAAAATTTGAATAATGGTGAAAAAGAACAGTTTAATTATATAAACCATTAAGTCTTTCACCAGTTATACATTGCCCCACCTGGAATCCATGTTTTCTAACTAATGGAATAGATAAGGAAATTCTCTAAGTAACCCTTCTAGAAATAACTTAATTGAAATAATTAAAAGTTAAACTTACCTCCGTTAACTGATACTGTACAAATAATCATGGTATGAGTTTTCCAATTAAACATTCTAGACTTTCATTACCTGTAACTCTCTGAAGTTTGAATGGCTCAATTAACCAGTAGGCTCCTATTTGCACTGATAAAGTCTCCAAAGGCAGCTGGCTTGGCCAACCCACAAGAAGATCTGGGTTCAAGAATAATACTGCTCTTCTAGCATACATGTGAGCAGCAGAATTGGGAGTGTTTAGTATATTACTATTAAGTTATTAAAGTGCTAAGTAAGTACGATTGGGCTATTCAAGGCCAGTGATAGTCCAAAACAAGGATTATGATTAATCCACTTCTGTTGTATTTGAAGAATAAGCACCAATACAAAAAAAAGTGAAAGAAATGTTGCTATTTTCATGTATTAGGCCAAAGATTAGGATGTAGATTATTTCTTAATGTTTACAGTGACTGGAGAATTTGGTCAAGTTTCAAAATTGTTTCTTCACAAGGAATAGTATTTTACAAACTGAAGATTTCCATTAATTTTTGTATGGACTTTATAGCTCTGCCACAGCAAACCCTATTTGCAGTATCCTAGGGAAATATTCTTCCAGGCAGGCCACAGTAGCTCATGCCTGTAATCCCAGCACTTTGGGAAGCTGAGGCAGACAGATTGTTTGAACTCAGGAGTTTGAGACCAGCCTGGGTAACATGTCAAAACCCTGTCTCTGCCAAAAAATACAAAAATGACCCAAGTGTGGTGGCACACACCTGTTGTCCCAGCTACTTGGCGTGCTGAGGTGGGAGGAAGGCTTGAGCCCAAGAGGTTGAAGCTACAGTGAGCCATGTTTATGCCACTGTACTGAGTGACAGAGCAATACCCTGTCTCGAAAAAAGAAAAGAAATGGCCGGGCACAGTGGCTCACACCTGTAATCCCATCACTTTGGGAGGCCGAGGTGGGCGGATTACCTGAGGTCGGGAGTTTGAGACCAGCCTGACCAACATGGAGAAACTCCATCTCTACTAAAAACACAAAAAAGTTAGCTGGATATGGTGGTGCATGCCTGTAATCCCAGCTACTCAGGAGGCTGAAGCAGGAGAATTGGGAGGTGGAAGTTGTGGTGAGCTGAGATCATGTCATTGTACTCCAGCCTGGCCAACAAGAGCAAAACTCTGTCTCAAAAACAAAACAAAGAAAGAAAAGAAAAGAAACATACTTCCAATGTTGTGGGTCTTCATTTTTCTCTAAAAAATTTTTTCGTTCTCTTCATCCAAATTCTTTCAAATTTTGTTTGTTTTCTTTCATTTTGTGAGCAGTCCCGTCATTCTCACTGTTCATGCCATTTTGCTTCTTCCCATGATAATCACAACCATTTTTAGATGTCTGCTCTGTTAAGGCATTAATATTGCTTTACACCTCATCATTTGTAATCCTTTCGATAGTTCTGGTATTAGGTATCATTGTTGCCAATTTGTGGACAAGAATATTGAGGTTCAGGGAGGTTAAGTAACTTCAAAGTCTCATAACTTATAAGTGGATACTATGCCTTTAAATAAGAATTTCATTTAAATTATAATGTGATTAAAATGGAAAGGCATATATATTAAAATATAATTAGAATGTGCAGGGGGGTAGTTTGGAGGGCTTGTTTTGGTGTGGGGAAAATGGTATATTATGGGGAGATGATACTTAAAAGAGGAAAAGACATGATATATCAGTGTTGCATGTAGTCTTAGCATAAAACCCACTAGGTTGCAATAAATTGTTAAATATAGTCTTTATAAGCCAAATTTAAATATTTCAGAATATGAGACTTTTTAGTTCTGTGTTTTTTTATATGCTATGGTATAATTGTTTTTAGCTTTTGGTAGTCTTTTGCATTTTGCCACCTGTCTACATCGAATGTACATTTTATCATATATAGATAAGTGAAATTATGCAAATTTACAAAATCAACATGTAGGTATACTGGGTATATTTCCTGTGTCTACCTAGTTGGTTAGACGCCCTCAGACTTTAAAATCTATGGTTAGACCCGATGTTAAAAAGAATCTTTAGACTGAACAAGTAGGAAGGATAGGAGAAAATGATTCTTTTTCCTTTTTTGTTTGGAGACAGAGTCTCACTCTGTCACCCAGACTGGAGTGCGGTGTGTGGCTCACTGCAGTCTTTATCTCCCCAGGCTGAAGCAATTCTCCTGCTTTAGCTCTTGAGCAGCTGGGACTACAGGCATGTGCTACCATACTGGGCAAATTTTATTTATTTATTTATTTATTTTGAGACAAAGTCTCACTCTGTCACCAGGCTGGAGTGTAGTGGCGCAATCTCGGCTCACTGCAACCTCTGCCTCCCAGGTTCAAGCAATTCTCCTGCCTCAGCTTCCTGAGTAGCTGAGATTACAGGTGTGTGCCACCATGCCTGGCTAATTTTTATATTATTATTATTTTTTTTATTAGAGACAGTGTTTTACCATATTGGCCAGGCTAGTCTCAAACTCCTGACCTTGTGATCCGCCTGCCTCCCAAAGTGCTGGGATTACAGGCGTGAACCACCACGTCTGGCCAATTTTTTGTTTTTTAATAGAGACAGGGTATCACTATGTTGCCCAGGCTGGTGTCAAACGAGGATCACTGTGTTACCCAGGCTGGTGTGAATAGAGACAAGGTATCACTATGTTGCCCAGGCTGGTGGAGCTCAAACAGTCCTCCCACCTCTGCCTCTCCAAGTGCTGGGATTACAGGTATGAGCCACTGTGCCTGGCCATAATTCTGATCTGATAACATGTTGTCCTCATTCCAAATAGCACAATTGCCTTGGATAGTAACTACCAGGTCATAGCAAAGTCCTCTCTGTTGTTAAAATATATATTAAATATTAATAAATACGAACATTTACTAGCTTTATAGTAATTCCTGACCTGATAACTTTAGGAAATATGAGGTTACTGGGTTTTTTTGATTGTGGTTTATGTCTCCAACTAAAAAAGTTTGAGAAGTCAATTGAGGAGTGAGGCATATGTTAAGTTTAGAGATAAGAGTTGATGCTTGTCTCTGATTCCTTGGTTAGGCATTATGTTTAAATGAAATTTATGAATGCACTGCTTACTTCAGTGGAAATATTTTGAAGTGTTGTCTTATGAAGTATTGATGGTCCCTCAAGGACCAGGCATCAAACTCATGAGACTATAGTTGGTTCAAAAAGTTAATTTCCATTTTAAGGAAAGAAGATTTTGAGTCTTAATTTTAGTGCATTTTAGAAAGGTAAGTAAAAACACTTTGTTACGGTTTAGACATATTTTCTAGGAAAAATAACATAATAAATTTGAGTATAATTGAAATATACAAAATGAAAGCAACTGATGTGTTTTATAATTATTACCCACTTTTTTTGTTGTTTGTTTTTGGGATGGAGTCTTGCTTTGTCACCAGGCTGGAGTGCAGTGGCATGATCTTGGCTCACTGTAATCTCTGCCTCCCCGGTACAAGCGATTCTCTTGCCTCACCCTCACGAGTAGCTAGGATTACAGGCACCCACCACCACGCCCAGCTAATTTTTTGTATTTTTAGTAGAGACATGGTTTCACCATGTTGGCCAAGATGATCTCGATCTCTTGACCTTGTGATCTGCTCACCTCAGCCTCCCAAAGTGCTGGGATTACAGATGTGAGCCACTGTGCCTGGTCATTACCCACATCTTATTATTAAACAGCTTTATTTCTTGTTGTGAGAAACAGGAAAACCACATGTACTTCTGAGAGAGGAACAACAACAACAACAACAAAAAAATCAAATGAATCTTTCCCCAAACAATCAATCAAAATTGATGGCCCCTCAACATACAATTTGTAGGGCACTATAGTTTTCAAATAGAAGCGTCTGTAACATGGGCAGAAGTCTTTTGTATTTTTAACATTCGTTGAAGAAGGATTCGCTGAATTGGAAAAGTACCAACCTGTAACTCAAGGTGGTGTCAGGAAATTAATATTCTCTTTTTCTGTCACTGCTTTATCTCTAGGACTAAATATTAGCACGTGTCAAGATTTGTAAGAAATATAATAAAATTAGTTATATATCTATATTTTAATACATTTGACTCCTAATGGCTATGCAAGGTAGTATTCACACTAGAATGTTCCATCTTAGAACCCCTAGCAATCTTTTTGGCATTAAAAGATCCTTTTCTCATCACCACCCCCCACTGCCGCTCCGCAAAGAAAAACCCTTAGCTCTTTTCAAAGTAGTTTAAGTGATAGCAGATATACAATGTAATAGAATGAGGACAGATTGCAGAAATTTGAATTATGAAAGGAATCTAATCATTTTAGCTCAGTTAACTTGATTTTTATATGTTTTAAGCAGAAATTGGAATTTATATGAGGTGGTGTGAGAAAGCTCTTTGCATTTATAAATGCTCACTCCTGCAAGTTAAAACCCTGGTTCATAATTCCCACTTTGGGTCTTGGGAGCCACTTTTCAATCATTTCTCTCTGCTAATTTTGGTGTCACCCTCATTTCTTTTTAAACGATTCATTTTGAACAAATTTGTAAATGGCCCTGATGTGTTCTACAATTTAGTCAATTACTGTTTCAGCCTGCAAGCCTCCTGGGGAACGGAACATACATGGCCTGAAGGTACGAATTTCAATAATTGTTTCAGTAAAGTTAGATGGATTTGTAATGCTGTGTTCCACTTATTGAAATGTCAAATAAAACTGCACTTTCTCAAGCTCTGACAAGCAATCCTTTTTTTTTTTTTTTTTTTTTAAATGGGAGGTGGAGGAGGATTCATCTGTAGTATTTGCCCAGTATCTGTATATATTTGGATACTGGGGGTTTGGTGCGGTATTTTTAATTATTTGGAATTGTGTTATTGGTCAGTGTCTTCAGGATGATCCTAGGTGCTGTTTTCTACGATTTATTTGAGCGAGAATATAGACTTCATTTCAGTGATTAAGCACATAAGCATATTGCACATGGAATACACTCCTCTTGACATATTTGTGCTAGAAACATATATCTAGTTAATGTCTTTTCATTCTGTGTATTTTGAATTCTGGATTTCTGTTTAGGGCTTCACATCTGAAAGAAAAGTTGGCTTTTGTATTAGGCTCAAATATTTTATAATTAATTACTTGGGCCTCATTTTTTTAGTGAATAAGAAACATTCTACATAGAGTGTTCTACTTGGTTGCAGAGCTAGAAGGATATGATAACTTGAGGTTCACTACGAACCCCTGGATATATACTTAATGTACTTTTTGAACATACTGTTTTTATATGTGTTCTAGATAGTGAGTTGGATTTTTACACTGTTTATCTCTCCTTTTTCTCCACTATTTAAGTATTTAATGGAATAATGACAGTCATAGAGTATTATGTAATGTATGGGTTATACGGTTCTGTAACCTATATACTGAATAGACTCCAACCGTGAGTCTGTCTAGCAACAAGCTAATTAACCTTCATAGTGAAATGAGAAATTTGTGGCAAATTATAGGTTAATTAGAACTGTGTCCTCAGAACACAAGACTGATCAAGATTCTTTCTTTACTTATAGGTGAATACTCGGGCTGGACCCTCTCAACACAGCAGCCCAGCAGTCTCAGATGCCCTTCCAAGCAATAGGTGAGAACAAGCAAGTGAAGTGTGCCCTTGGTGTGATTTATCTACAGAGTTGGGGTGGAGTGAGGAAGAAACTAGAAAGAAATTTGACTAGTTAGATAACCTAGCTACATATTGACCAAAGAGAAAGGACCTCATATAGAAAGATGAAATGTTTAGATTTAGACTGGCTGCTCAAGGAAGGCTCTCTGGGGAGTGTTGGTGTTTCTGTTTTGACCTGAAGGATGAGAAGGACATCAAGAAGCAGAGAAGGGTGTTTCAGACAGAGGAAAGAGTGTAGGCGAAGGCCCTGAGGTGGAGAAGTTGCTCAGCATGTTTGTGTGTAGGCCAGTTTGGCTGGAGCACAGGGAGGGGTTCTGGGTTGGGGAAGGGGTGTGGAGAGAGGAGATGAGACCAGCGGGAGCGATAGGAGCTAAGGAGGCAGACAGGACTCATCGTGTGGGGCCTTGTAGGTCGTGTAGTGTTTGAATTTTCCTCTCAGTGCACTGGTGAGCAGTTAGAGGGCTTTAGTAGGAGAGGGACGTGGCCAACCCTATGTTTTTAAAATATCCTCTGCCTGTGGTGTGGAGAATGAGCAGAAGCTCCCATCTAATCCTGCCCTCCTTTGATGCTTGACTCCCTACCCCTTGCCAAGTGGTCATCAAACCTCTTCCTGAGCATCCCTGCGAGAGGAATGTACTTCATCAGCCAAGGCAGCTCCTTCTGTTTTTTCTTTGGCTACATCTCAGAAGGCTTTTTGTGAGCTGGGATTTGTCTTTCTATAGATTAAGTTTTAGTTTAGCCCTCAGAATGTGGTTGTTCCCTCTTCCAGGTGAACAGCTCTTCCAGTTGTCTTCCCTCCAAATGCACTTCTAGATTTTCTGTCTCAGTAAATTCTCCCACATCCTGTCCATTGCTAACTCCAGATAACTTGTGAGTCCTCCTTCACCGCTTTTCAGGCCTCCTTCAGTACCACATCCTGTCAGTGCCCAGACTTGCGGGTTCTACCTTCTGAGTAGCTCTGAGTCTTTCTACTTGCCAGCATTCCGGCTGCTGTGTGGGTGGCTCCTGCCCTCCACATCACTGCCACAGCCCCCTGAGAGTCTCCCTCCTCCATTCTTGCCCCATTCAGCCCCTCCTCCACCCTGCAGCTGGAGCCATCTTGCCAATGCACAGTCCTGAGCCTCAGTCATTCCCTACTTTAAAACTTCACTGCTCTTCTTGCTTTCGAGATGAAGTGTAACCTCCACAGCAGGTGAGCCGTGGCCCTTCACATATGGGTGCTCTGTGCACGCCAGCTTGCTGGCCCACCTCTCCACCCCATCCCACCTGACATTCCAGCTTTGCTGATGAAAACATGGTGCCCTGAAGGGATCACTTTCTTCTCTTTACTGGGCCTGCACATTTTCCCATTTCTTTTCATCCCTACCTCGACCTTCAGTCTGGCTAACCTTGGTTATCTTTGAGGACTAAATTATCTTCTGAAAACTGTCCCTGATTACTACCCATCTCCCAGTGCACACCAGGGACCTCCCTAGGAATTCCTGTGATACTCCCATGCTTCCTTGTGTTGTAGCAGTGAGCACAGTATATTATAATCACCTCTGTCCTCCGGTGGATTCTATACTCTTTGAGGGCAGTGACTGTAGCATATTCATTGACACAGTTTCAGTTCCCAACATGATGCTTGCCACATAGGTTATAGTCAGTCATGTTTGAATGAATGAGCGTATGTATGAGTATACTTGTATTTCCTTTACATCTTGCCTCTGGACTAAACTCTCCCAACTCTTTCATCTTTTCTGATATGACATTATTTCTAGCCCCCTCATTCTTTTACTCTTCTTTGGATATCTCAGTGTCTCTCTTCAGGTGCTGTACTCTAGTTACAGTTGTAGCACACTGAAATTTTTTAATGTTTTTATTTATTACTTTTTTAGAGACAGGGTCTTTGCTCTGTTGTCCAAGCTAGAGTGCAGTGGTGTGATCATGGCTTACTGTAGTCTTGACCGCCTGGGCTCAAGTGATCCTTCCACCTCAGCCTCTCAAGTAGCTGGGACTACAGGCTTGCATCACAATGCCTGGCTAAGTTTTTTTTTTCTAAACTTTTTTTTTTTTTTTTTTTTGGTAGAAATGGTGGTCTTACTATGTTGCCTAGGCTGGTCTCAAACTCCTGGGCTCAAGTAATTTTCCCACTTTGGCCTCCCAAAGTGTTGTGATTACAGTCATGAGCCACCATAGCTGGCCTTAAAATGTTTTTAAAAGTGATTTTTGGATATCTTAGGTCACTGTGAACATGCAGATAAATGAATTATTGAGTAAACTGAGTCACAAAGAAACTGCCACGATATAATTTTCTTTTTTTTTTTTTTTTTTAACCAGACCAAGTTGATAGCCAGATAGATACTGGCATAATGAATGCAACAGTATTTTCCTTTGTTACTCTCAAAGCATGGTTTTTTGTTGTTGTTGGTTTTTTTTTTTGCCTTAGGTGTTTATTAAACTGAGCTTACTAATCCACATGGTGTTCTTAGGCAATAATTACTGAATTCAAGTCCCATTGCCAAGGCAAGGCCTTTCCTAAACAACTTAGCTTTCTCCTTCTGTAAATTAGGATGATTAAACTTTCCATCTATCTACTGCTGGTATTAGAAAGATTGATGAAGCTGTATTAGGAGTCACGTTTTATTTCTTGGATGAAAGGCATTTTATAAATGCAATGAATCAAAATGTTATTATTTCAAGTTTATAACATAATGGAATATCTGTGTAGAAACCTTGCCTGAGCTTTCTTTGATTGTGTCTTTACAATAATTGAAACTATCAAATAGGGAGTAATTTGTGGGAAAACTAGGATCTGAATGTTTCCCAGAAAAAAATGTGTGTGTGTGTGTGTGTGTGTGTGTGTGTGTGTGTGTGTGTATAAGAGATAGTCTGACTTTGAGCAAGGTATGTACCTTATAGGTCTGTATTTTAGTATCGTTATAAATTAGGGATAATAACTATACCCAGAGTATAGTTATTATAAGGATAATAAGCACAGTGCGTAGCACATGGTCGTCACTCAATAAATGGCAGCTGCTGTTACGTTAACTGGACTGATTTTAGGCAGCTGTATTTTTTTTTTTCGGTGTATGTTTCAGATTTCATTCTATTCTACAAAATTGTTCATTGCCACTTTAGTGCATGGATTCTTAGACTTGGTAGGATATTATATTAATGTCAAGAACCCTTGGATGAGGACATACTTTATACAATCTAGGAAAATAGGGACTGAGGCTCCACAGTTTACATTTGACCATAGCAAAAGTTTAAGATGTATTTAGAAAGAAGAGTAATTGGCCGGGTGCGGTGGCTCACGCCTGTAATCCCAGCACTTTGGGAGGCCGAGGCGGTTGGATCACAAGGTCAAGAGATCGAGACCATCCTGGTCAACGCGGTGAAACCCCGTCT
>NW_016108030.1:378305-407634 GCF_001604975.1 Cebus imitator
TTGAGACAGGGTCTCACTGCTGTCACCCATTCTGGAGTGCGGTGGCACAATTAACGGCCACCACAGCCCCAACCTCCTGGGCTCAAGTGACCTAAGTAGCTAGGATTACAGGCCCATGCCACCATGGCTGGCTAAGTTTTTTATTTTTTGCAGAGATGGGGCCTTACTATGTTGCCCAGGCTTGTTCTTGAACTCCTGGGCTCAAGCGATCTTCCTTCAGCATCCCAAAGTGCTGGGATTACAGGCTTGGGACACTGTGCTTGGCCCTTTTTGCTTTCTAATGTATTTATGATCTTAATGTCTTACTGCATTACTACCACTGCCACCGTAGTATAATAATAACCAGAACAGTGACCACCATTTATGGAACCCTTTAGCATATGCCCAGTCATTGGGCTGTATTTAAGGGTGAGAAGAGAATGGAGTATATAGAATAAGTGAGATGTGTCTGTGTTCTCAGGGAGCTCCCAGACTCTGCCATATTGGTGGGGGGGGGTATGGAAGGAAGAAAAACGTCTCTCTACAGACAATTAGCGCTGGTAGGTAGGTAAAGGGCTAAAGGAGATAGATTAAGCATAAAGTTAACAGGCTTTAAATCTCAAATAGAGCATTCCTAGGGAAGGTGCTATTTTATATGCTACTCTACTAGGCAGGTAGATGTTTATAGGTATAACTCGTTATAAGGCTAGATGACTTCAGAGCTCCCCTTGGCTACCATTCTTTCTTCAAGAAGTTCTTTCATGCCAGGTGCAGTGGCTCATACCTGTAATCCCAGCACTTTGGGAGGCTGAGGTGGGTGGATCACCTGAGGTCAGGAGTTCAAGACCAGCCTGACCAGCATGGAGAAACCTTGTCTCTACTAAAAATACAAAATTAGCTGGGCATGGTAGCACATGCCTGTAATCCCAGCTACTCGGGAGGCTGAGGCAGAATAATCTTTTGAACCTGGGAGGCAGAGGTTGCAGTGAGCTGAGATGGCGCCATTGCACTCCACCTTGGGCAACGAGAGCGAAACTCTGTCTCAAAAAAAAAAAAGGAGCTCTCACTAAACTCATCGACATGAGTGTTAACATAGTCATATATGTTCAGAAAACACTTTAATATTTCCTAAATAAGTCTGGGAGCTGAGTCTCATACCCATAGGAAAGGAAGAAAGCCAACTAAAATGTATTAATTTTATTTATAAAAACATGCCTACTATGGACAAGACACAGTGCTAGTTTTTTTGTAATATTTAATTTTCCTGGTTGCCCTATGAAATTGGTATTTTTCCCATTTTACAGATAGAGGAAATTGAGGTTCAGAGAGGATAATAACTTGTCCCAGATCACACAGCTAGTGAGTACCAGGGTTTATTTCTATACTTATTTGCTTCCCAGGAAGATGAATTATGATTTTTAACTGTGTAAGAGATGAGGACTTAAATTATCTATTTTGCCTTTTGAAGTTCTATAATCTTTGTTTGCTGTGAATATTAGTGCTTAGCAGATGAGATTGTCCACATGAAATTGCCTCTGAAAGACTATCTAAAGACAGTAGAATGAATGACCAAAAAATAGTCACCGAAGTAGTTGATAAAATTTTGTAGCTTCATCTTGACTGTAGGCTTCTTTATTGATTTAGATTACTAATAGGGTTTTAGTCTCTTTATTTGATACTTTTGGCATTTGGCCAGTTACTTTTGAAAAAAATTTATATTGGGAGAAGGATGTGAAGAGTATGCTCAATGCCTATACCTAAAAGAAATAGTGTATTTCAGTCTGGAATTTTCAGTGGTGTTCAGAGGTGTTGATGATCTTGCCACTAAAAATTATCTTTCCTTTTCAGCTTAAAGAAGTCTTCTGCTGAACTGAAAAAAATATTAGCCAATGGCCAGGTAGGTATTAATATATATTAAGATTTTCACATAGTAGTGTATTACTGTCCAGCTTTTGTATCCATAAGCTTATTAAACAGATAAAGAGTGTGAATTTCCTGTCATAAATGAATAACATGGCTTAATTTGATTGGCAGAACAATTTACAGGCCGTTTTTCAAACTGTGCTAATGGGTTTCACTCCCAGCAGATTGAAGTACCATGCACACACCCTGCTGCCATCTCAGTTTTTAAAAAGTTAATCAGTTCTGAACAAGTATGTCAACTCGTGGGTTGTTGAAATGGCCCTGCATTCTGAGGTGACTGTTTCTTTCATTATCTTTGGGGAGAAAAGGAAAAACCATTACTTTCTCACCTTCGTTCCTTCTTTTGTCCTGAAACTAACACTGGCTTTTTAGGGAAGTGGAGTGACAGCAGACCTTTGGCATATAAAATTCCCGGCCTTCAGGAGACCTTGGTTTGCCTAGTAGACTGGTCATCTAAAGCTGAATGACCTAACCCAGCCAGTGAGGGACAAACGGGCCTGCAGGCCAGTTATTTCTTAGTAATTTTGACTCAAGTAAATGGACACATCTGAAATAGTATAGTGCTTTTAAACATACACTGGTAAATTAAGCTACCTACAGGGTCCTCGATTCTTCAATAGCAACATAAATGCGTTTTAATGTTTGTTATAGTGGAAGCCCTTTGATAGCCTTGGAGGCAGGCGCCTGTCTATTGCGATCAAGCCTGCCTATTAGGCTCTATTGACTGAGACATCTGTGTCACTGCAAATAAAAGACTCTTATTGATTTTCTTAACTGCTGTTCACTTCCCGTCCATGTTTCGAAGGCTGAAATCTTAATTATCTCAGATGCTTATTCAGTGCCGTCACACGCTGACCTCTCCAAGCCTCATTGGCATTTCATGAATCAAGTACTTGTAGTGGAGCATGTCAAGAAGACAAAGCCAGGTCTTCATGCCTGTCCTTTAATATCACCTGTAACATTGTGGCCTAATAGATGTGCATGCCTTAAAACAGTGCTGTATGGTAGTGCTTCTGGAGGCCTTGCCCATTTAGCACACATTTCCTTGAATACAGTTAGAAGAAATTAAGTTGATCTGCTTCTGACACCTGATTACCATCCAGAGTATGTGAATTCTAGTCCTTAAATATCCTATATACAGCTAAGGAGAATCTGGTGGTGTATGTATAATCTTTGCAGTCTGAACATTTTAGATAGTATTTATCTAATACCTTTAACTTTCAGCAGCCAAAGGGTGTGTTTAGATTGAGGTCCACATCTATCTCCCCTCAGTGCCTTATATTTTGTTAGAACCAGTATATGTAAACCAAATCTGACTAAAAGCAAAAATATTGAGCCTAGGATATTTATGTATCTTCAACATGCTTGCATTCTAGTTACTAATTGTAATTTATGTATGAGTCACTTGTGTTCTTCAGCTGGAAAATATATTTCAAAATTGACATAAATTAAGAAGCTTTAACTACATTTGTTCAGCCCAGGCAATGGAAAATAACCTGTCATAGACTCTTCTTTCAAAAATGAAAAACAGTTTTTTCCACTGCAAAAAATAAGCATCCCGATATGCTCATAATGTTTTGACGGTAAACCTAGTACCATAGATGTCTTAGTGGCTTCAATTATGAGGTTCTCTATGGTGGGAGATGTCATGGCAAGGATTTTTGACACTTAAAGATTGTTTATTGCTTTCCTTTGGGAATGTGATAACCTCATATTAAACAATAGGACTTTTTTTTTTTTTTTTTAAATAAGGATTAGCCTTTCTTACATTTACTTGCACTCAAAAAATCCCCTCAAAAACCGAAAAACCCACCTTTGGAAGCTTTTAAAATGTCTCCTTCTACTAATTCCTTAATTCCTTAGTGCTATGGGGTAACTAAACAGTGAGTGAAATTGCATTGCAGTGAGGTACTATGCACAGTTGTTGGCATCAATAAATTTCTGGGCTAAACACTGAAACCACTTGATATGGAAGATGTAAGTCACATTTAATGATACTTTAACACTTGAGCATAGTTTTTTATTTTAGTGGTTTATGCTCTCAAGCATTAATAATGATTTGCCTTTCCACTAGCCTCCACTTAGATTTAATAAGGAATTCATATTAATCATTAAAAGAAAGGGACATGATTCTTCAAGATAATCAAATATTGACAAGTTAGAAATAGCTTTCTGCCTGGGTTCATTGATATAGGTTATGTGATATAAATATTTATTTCTTTTCTGTCACTCAGAGTAAATGCCACCAATTGATTCAGCATTGATATAGTGTCAACAGTTCATAAGAAACATTTGACTGGCCTGTGTTTTCCGATTAGTCTCTGCTCTATAAAGTGGGATTTACTAAATCTCTCCAATTGTCTGCTCATAGAGTGTGACTGCTTTCTGAAACCATTATTGCTTCGATTTGTGAAGCAAAGGTCTAGTGATGGGACTAGTTTCTGTCAGACCTTTACATATAAAATAAGGATTAATTGAGCATTTTTATTTTAATGATTTATAAGCAATAGGTACTGATTCTTCTTAATACAGACAGACAATAAGCAAAGAATATTTTCTTTGCTGGTTCATAATTGAATTCCATTTCATTTTTCCCATTAATTTCATTAGATCAAGCACTTTTTAAAAAGTTTAACATACAATCTTTGGAATGGAGACATTGTTTTCCTGTTAGCCCTTTTATGTTGAGGTAATTCCATTTTTCCAGCTTAAAAAAATAGAAGATATTTTTGGCATGTTTTATTGAGAGCTATAAATCAGTCGCACTGATGTGTTTTTCCTACTTCAGTTCTAGTGTGGCATCATCTGTTTAACATTGGCCCTTGATTTGAAACTGATTAGAAATAGCCCAGAGGGTCAATTTGAAGAATTTAAAAAGTGCACACTTACTCCAAAGGTAGTGACTTTGGCTTTTGCATCTCTAAAGTTATTTTTTTCTTTTTTTTTTTTTTTTTTTTTTTTTTTTTTTTTTTTTTTTTTTTTTTTTTTTTTTTTTTGTTTTTTCGATTTTATGGAGAGGGTGGCAGTATTTTCCAAATATAAATCTACTCAAATCAGATCTAGAACTAATTCTTGTCCAGTTATATCTTTTGGCTGTTATTTTGAGAACTTCAGAAAGCCTTTAGAAAAACTTCAAAAACCTTTAGAAAAACACTGACCGTTTTTCTAAAGGCTTAGGTGGTGGCTTATGCATGTAATCCTAGCACTTTAGGAGGCCCACTTGAGGCCGGGAGTTTGAGACCAGCCTGGCCAACATGGTGAAACCCCTTCTCTTTTAAAAATATTAAAAATTAGCTGGGTATGGTGGTGCACGCCTTTAATCCCAGCTACTCAGGTGGCTGAGGCATGAGAATCACTTGAACCCAGGAGGCAGAGGTTACGGTGAGCCAATATGACACCACTGCATTCCAGCCTGAGCAACAGAGCAAGACTCTGTCTCAAAACAAAAACAAAACCAAAAAACGAACAACAGGATCACCTTTTCATATTTAGGAAAAAAAAAGGGGGAGAATAGGTATCTATTGTAAAATTAGGTTTAAAAACTATTATTACTAGTATATGTAACTCTTAGATTCTTTACATATGAAGACTGAAACATGAATGAGACTGTGTATGTAAATCTAAACTACACAGCAATCCTCCTTTACCCACCCAACCCAACCTGACTGCCCATGGGTTGTTGCTGTCTCTGTTTCTTTTATGGCCCCTGCCTCTCTTGCAGCAGGAACGGAGCTCAGTGCCAGTCATTTCTCTAGGGTCATTTGCTATCTTGGCAGTTGACATGTAATTGTAACTTTTGTGGCTTTTTCTTCCTCCTCCCTCACATTTGTTATTCTGCCTTTTTTTTAGTCAAAACAAGGAAACTGGACTGTATTTAAAAACGACTCAGTATTGTTATTGAATAAAAATCCTTCACCTCTTTTCAAAAGAGCTGTTTGACTTTAAAAACGTTTTTCTTCTTAAACATCATAGCTAATGAAATTGCTTTTAACTGGTGAGTGTCTTTTAGTTGATTGTGTACCTTCCTGTGGGCCAGTGGCCATTGATAGGAATGTCCCTCCATACTTAACACCCGAGACAAACTGCTGAGCTATGATGTTGAACTGGAGTGTACTGAAAGACTGAGTTCTAGCCTTGACTAGCTGTTACTGACTAGTCATGCAATAAACCTAAGTGAAGTGGGCTAAGTGGTCTCAGGATGCTGTAAAATTCTGTGATTTTTAAAAAAATGATACTTGATCCCAACTGTAATATTTAAATACAATATTCCATAAGCTTATAAATATGACTTTCTTATATGATGAACACTCTTCCTGTGCTTCATTTTGAAAAGTTGAATTAATATTCCTATCTAAATGAAAAAGGCAAAAATACTACTAGTTGATTTTAGTCCCTTTAACGAGTTTTTCATAGTTAAGATCAATTAAATTAACCCATTTGATCAGAGATAGGAATTTCTAAAAATATTTTTTATAATCAATTCTTGGCCTCTGCTTTGTTTTTCCTATCCCTCCCAAATGTTTTTACATGAGGAGTATTTGTACAGCATAATAAAATTAGAAAATTTAAGCAAAAAGAAAAATAACCTGATATTTTTTAATATTAAAAAACTATCAGGCCAGGCGTGGTGGCTCGCACCTGTAATCCCAGCACTTTGGGAGGCTGAGGTGGGCTGATCACCTGAGGTCAGGAGTTTGAGACCTGCCTGGCCAACAGGGTGAAACTCCATTTCTACTAAAAATACAAAAATTAGCAAGGCATGGTGGCGCACACCTGTAATCCCAGCTGCTGGGGAGGCTAAGGCAGGAGAATCACTTGAACTTGGGATGTGGAATTTGCAGTGAACTGAGATAGCACCACTGCACTCCAGTCTGGGTGACAGAGTGAGACTTCGTATGCCTTCCCAAAAAAACTCCCCAAACCAAAAAACTCTCAATCAGTTCACAGGCCAAAGTTTGCATAACCTTAAAACTTTGTAGAGGGCCGGGCGCGGTGGCTCAAGCCTGTAATCCCAGCACTTTGGGAGGCCGAGGCGGGTGGATCACGAGGTCAAGAGATCAAGACCATCCTGGTCAACATGGTGAAACCCCGTCTCTACTAAAACTACAAAAAATTAGCTGGGCATGGTGGCGCGTGTCTGTAGTCCCAGCTACTCAGGAGGCTGAGGCAGGAGAATTGCCTGAACCCAGGAGCGGTGGTTGCGGTGAGCCGAGATCGCGCCATTGCACTCCAGCCTGGGTAACAAGAGCAAAACTCAGTAAAAAAAAAAAAAAAAAAACTTCGTAGAAACACATTGTAGGAACACTTTAGTCACTTTTTATGGGTACTATCTAAGTGACATGGTTCTAGAACTTGCTCTTCAAAAAAAACTTGCTTTTTATCTTTATGAGACTCTTGCAATCCTCCTGGTTATCTGAAGGATTCTATATTTGTCTTGATTTTTTTCCATCCTTGAATTTGCTTAGACAGTGATTAATGCACATGCACATACCCTTGCAACAAACATTCTTCCTCTCCCCTTCTCCTCCCTGCACTCCTTCCCCGCCTGCACCCTGACAGTGTTGGATGCCTACCACTCCTTGTTAGGTTGGAGTGCTGGGAATGTGAATTGGGTAGCTTCTTCCCTTCTCTTTTTAACGCTAGTGGATATCAGTGGTAAAAAGACTATGATACCAGGATTATACCATTTGAACATGCTCAGAGACATGCCATACCTACCCCTTTGCCTATGAAGTAGTGGAGGGGATATGACTGCAGACTGGGGTCCCTCCTCAGCCTAGACCCTATCTGCTACATAGCAGCTTCCAACTTATGCTTAAATCTTTGTGCCACAAATTCAGAATTTGTGTACTTGAATGAGTGAAATGTCTCTCCTAGAAATTTATGTCAAGCCAGGATGAGAGTGCAGCTTGTTAGTTAATAGTACAAATCAGGTTGTTAGAGACAACGTTTAGATTACCTAGAGAAATGTTCTAAGGGAATTAGCCCAGTGGCCTATTTGTGCCCACCAATGGATACTGCTGTTTACCTATCCTTCATCGATCTAAGTTACCCAAACAGCAACTCTGCTAGTTTAGCATCTCGTCACTTTATGTGCTACTTTTCGTCATGCTGCTTTAAAATTTATCATTCCATTCAGAATAATGAGGTTTTATTTTCTCTATACCACATCTTTTATACAGCTTAAAATATTTTTTTCTGTATTAGTAATATAAAAAAACAGATGAACAGAATTCCCCTCAAATAGGAAAATAGTTGCCAATTGTTCTGGTTTGTCTTTCATTACTTCACTGACCCTAAATATAGTAATTAGCTGATTTTAAATTGCATCAGTCTGGTTGTACTACAATTAAATTGGGTGCTGAATTGGCCTTTACACATTAATCTGTCAATATTCTTTTAGGATTGGTAAAACAGCTTGGAAAGGAAGCTGTTTCTGTTACCTGCGTTGTACTCTAATTATCACAGCTCTCTGAAGCCTCAACTTCAGAAATGTGTAGAGGGAAAATATTTCCCTAGGTAAATGAACCCTTGCTTTATTCAATTGGTGGAAGTTTAGGGTAGAGCAAAATATTTAAAGCTTTACTATACTGGTCTGAGAGCAAACTATTTTTTTTCCAAGTGATATTGAATTAAAAACTCCATCCATTTTCTGCCCATGCAAGGCAGTGCAATTCCCTGGAAATTGATTTTTTTTTTTCAGGGCTTACTGTGGCTTTTCCCAAGCTTTAGCTCTATGGAAAATGACACCTTTATTAAATCCACTTAGTGAATAAAGTTGGCAGTTAATTTTTAAGCATCTGGACCAGTGTGTAGAAAATTACTGAATGTATCAAATAAAGTCTGACTAGTCTTAAAGTCATTTGATAAATAATTATATAGGGAGCTCTCTACAACTCTTAAAACATTTTTTTGTGGGCACTAACATAATTCACCTACTATTCCTGATACAAATTTGTGGTATAATAGGTTTTTTAGAACCTTGGAAAACATGCAAACTGTTTTATATATTAAGTTCTGAAAATGACTTATATTTAATAAAAATTACATGCCGATGTATTTTTCCTTTATATGTTATAATATTTGACTATATGTGCATCTTAAGTACACTAATTTGGTACTTTTCCATCTTTATAATGTGATTTCTACCTAATATTGCTGTATACTAGTTTGTTATTTGCAGAGAAAGCTGTATCTACTCTAGGAAAATCATAAACATTTAGTTTGTTAGGTGTTAATTATGGAGATCATCTGAGGAGTTTTCTAGGGCTGATTTATTTACAGATCATGCATTAGATTACTGAGAGAGAGAGAGAGCGTGTGTGTGTGTGTGTGTGTGTGTGTCTGTGTGTGTCTGTGTGTGTGTGTGTTGTCGTCTTCCTAAGTTTGACTTTGGTTATGTGCAGTGCTCTTTGGCATTGGTTATATGCAGTCCTGCAGACTATTTTCTTATCAGTATCTCTGACCTGACCCTTTTGAGCTATGTTATATCATTCCATTTTGACACCTTTTATCAAACTTTAATGAAATGACCCAGGCAAACAAATTGTCATTAAACTTTCCATCACTTTGTCCCTTGGTATCGTCTTTTATAAATTGGACAGCAAATGTTGTATTGATCTTCTTGTTCTTGCAGCTGAACTTGAAATGACCCAGACTGCTTGTTGTTTATGGCCCAGAGTTGCTTTTCCTTGACATTTCCATCCACAGCATGACACCCTTTTTGTTTTTCTTTCTTTCTTGTGGAGATGAATGAACAAGACATACGGTATCGGGACACTCTTGGTCATGGCAATGGAGGCACAGTCTACAAGTGAGTAGTCAATTTTGTTTAAGCTTTCTATCCACTTTTCCAAATACTGAGTATCCAAGTTCTCTGTGATGAAGATTTTTAAATGACCACTAGCACTTAGATTTTATTTCCATATTTGACTCCAAAATTCTGCAAGACATCTATTTTCTCAAGAATTGCCTGGAAAGTGCATTTATATTGCCTTTTTAATATTTCCGTGTCTGCATCTCTCCTGAGTGTGTAGTTAATAGTCTGCCGTTAGTAAGTGTACCTTTAACTGGCCTGAAGTTTAATGCATTTTTTTCCTTTGCTTTTTAACACTATTATTATTATTATTATTATTATTATTAACTTGCTAGCACCCTACACTAGTCCCCTGCCTGTTTACAGTTATGCCCAGTGGAAGCCAGACCTTATAAATACCATTGCTTTGCCCTGTGTCAACACTGTAAGTTATTAAAAAGCCTTCTTCCTGTTGTATTTTCTTCTCTCCTCACCCTGCTCCTCTGAGAGAATTTCTACACATTGATGAGTATGTTAAGTTATAAAGTTCTCCCAAATTCCAGTTGCAGTGATCTTACCCCAAAGGAATGCTCATTTTCATATTAAAAAATGCTAGCCATAAAAAACAGTTCTCCAACAGGGAAGTCTTCTTATGCAGTAGTGCAAAGTTTAAACTACATAATGTAATATCTGGTACTTAATAGTCTGCAATGGTGTATGAAAAATATTCCACTAGGAATTAAAAAATCCATACTCTGTAAGAAAGCCCTGAGGGAATAATAAAACTTTCCTCTAGAGAGCTGTTTTCCATGTACACACTAACCCTGTATCGCATTATGGTTGTGATATCAGATCACAACCACAGATACTTTAACGTGGATATTAATATGTATTTCCAGAATTGTAAAATAATTAACTTATTTTCTAATTGGTTACCCATGTTCTTAGAATTTTAAGTTCTGAATAACCGCATGAATACAGATCAAAAACTGCCCTATTCTATGACCATGAAGGTTTACATCCTAAAATCCCAGAACATCCCTTCTTACTGATGCAGCCTTGGTATAGAATTTGATTTCTCAAGCTTAGAAGCTCTTTTGAAGTCATTTGGTCCAGTAACCCATTCAGGGCTTCAGTGTCCCCTGCAGTTACAGCCAAGATGTGAGTCCTTTCTCCTGAATATAGTCCTTTAAGAACTTATGTTCACATGTTTGGATTGTTTTTTCCTGCAGATGATTGAGCATTATGAACGGTTGGTCTGAAAGTGAAGTCCTTCCGCTATGATAATTCAGAGAAATAAATAATGACATGTTTCTTACATGTTTCTTGGGCCTTGGGCCTGGCCCTGAAAATGGAGGCCCAATGTGTCTAATGAATTTTACAGCTACCATTCTCCTTCCCTGGATCATACTAGCATTTCTTCCCACACAACCTCCAGTATAAATGGTATCTTTTCATCTTAGTCTTCTCTTCCTTACTGCCTGACTTGGATTTTTACCGTGTTCTGAAGGTTCTTGAGTTCAGGTACCTATAGAAAGGAAAGAGGAAGAAGGAACATGTATACTCTGATTTACTTCTATTGAGATCACTGGAAAGAATACTTTTCAAAGCTTGAAGCCTCGTTCTTAATGCCTTTGTGCTGATAGCCAAATATAATACACAAGAGACATTTCTGGCAGCTCTTTGTATTCCTTTTGTTGACTTCAAATGGAAATCAAAAGTGTGTCTTTAGACTCCTAACCTACTTATCTGTGTTATTTCACCAAACCTTTAGTTTTACATCACTAATTGAAGGTCTATTGTGAATTTACTATTCTAGCTTATTCTAGAAGGGAAGAAGCCTAAGACCACAAAACCCCAGCAGAATTTTTACTAGACATAATATTCTATCTAGATGTTGAAATTTTAATCCTTTATTTTGAAACATAGGTTTATTTTTTAAATTAATTAATTAATTAATTTTGAGATGAAGTCTCGTTCTCTTGCCCAGGCTGGAGTGCAGTGGTGCGATCTCAGCTCACTGCAAACCTCTGCCTCTCAGGACTCCTGCCTCAGCCTCCCGAGCAGCTGGACCTACAGGCATGTGCCACCATGCCCAGCTAATTTTTGAATTTTAATAGAGATGGGGTTTCGAACTCCTGACCTTGTGATCTACCTGCCTCAGCCTCCCAGAGTGCTGAGATTACAGGCATGAGCCACTGCGCCTGGCCGGGTTTATCTTTTAAAAGGGGGAGTGTACAGAGAAGTAGAAAAAACATGCTGATCCCCCAAGGGAAAATTAAAACGTGAAATTATGTTAATGTTGTTTTTAAAATTATTATTTTAAATTGTGGCGAAATACACATAACACAATTCACCATTTTAACCATATTTAAGTTTATGGTTCGGTGACATTAAGTACATTCACATTGTTGTGCAACTGTCAACACCATTCATGCACAGAACTCCTCATCCTGCATGACTGAAACTCTCCACCATTAAACAGTAACTCCCCTTTCACTCTGTTGATGTTGTTTTTAGCTAAGAAGCATCGCTAGAACTTCTCCTTTCTTTAGGGCTGCTATATCAAAGGGACCATTCTTCCACATGTCCTTGGCACAAGTTTTTTAATTTGTTAGAATGCTGTGTGTGACGTTAGCAGCTTATCCTAAGAACTCATTTAGCTACCATTGCTAATGCTACTGTGAGGGTTATAAGTTGTAATGTTTTTGACATGATTGCTTATGGATGGTAAATTACAATATCTTGATAATTTTAGTGCTTATTTAGTAGATTTCTTATACAAAGAAATTTCATGGTCGGTCACAGTGGCTCATGCCTGTAATCCCAGCACTTTGGGAGGCTGAGGCGGGTGGATCATGGTCAGGAGATAGAGACCATCCTGGCTAACACAGTGAAACCCTGTCTCTAGTAAAATACAAAAATTAGCCTGGCATGGCGGCATGCACCTGTAGTCCCAGCTACTCGGGAGGCTGAGGCAGGAGAATTGTTTGAACCTGGGAAACAAAGGTTGCAGTGAGAAGAGATCGCAACACTGCACTCTAGCCTGGGCAGCAGAGCAGGACTCTGTCTCAGAAAAAAATAAAGAAGAAACTTCATTTACCATAT
Organism: Cebus imitator; assembly: GCF_001604975.1. Taxonomy (NCBI): domain Eukaryota; kingdom Metazoa; phylum Chordata; class Mammalia; order Primates; family Cebidae; genus Cebus; species Cebus imitator. The sequence continues at coordinate 391,111 of NW_016108030.1, forward strand.
TGCCTGTATGATTCTTAAGAGGGGAGGTGAAGATGCCAAATTGCGTAACCACTTGTCATTGATCATTGGGTGTCATTTTTGCCTGGGCTTCGGCTTGTATTATTGTTCTTATATCCCTGGGTTTTAGTACAGCACAAAGAAGTGGTACAATCATCAAAAAATGTGGATCTACTTTACTAATGTCTATAAAGTAAGCGTTTGATATGTTATGATTGAGTTTCTTCTACACTAAGTTTACCTTAATGGTATTGATGATAAAAATTGTGGGTTTTCAAACGGAATGATTACATTATAGGCTATGCTACATAAACTAGATGAAGAAAATATTGGAAAATCCACTCATTGGTAACAAAACTGCCTAATGGGCTTATTCCATTTTTTTCTTTAAAGTGTAATAAAGCTAGTAAGTACAAAGCAGAAGTTTAATAATGCAGTCTTACTTCACTTGATGGAATGTTGGGAATTTCAAGGGATGTTATAATCATGTGTAATTACCAGGTATATTATTTAACAATTGATACATTTTCCTACTTTAAGTATAGATGTCCTTCACAGTTGTGCAATATGAAATTCGAGCCCCACACATTTAAACTAAATAGTAACATGAATTCTGTGTGCTATCCCCTGATTAGCTGTGTTCTATATTATGAGAGTGACTTAGGTAATTTTAAGTTGATATTTCTTGGATTACAAATTTGGGCTACATGGAATGTGAAGGAATTCCTTAAAGTGTGGCCCAAGCCTAGGAAGAAGAAAAGTTTAGGAAAAGGTAATGAATATATTTTTGTTGTTGCCCCATTTCCTAGAGTGCTGCAAGTTGCTGAATCCTGCCTCTGTCACTAATTAGCTGTGTAACCTTCAGCAAGTATGTGATGTCTTATGCTTCAGTTTTCCCATCTGTAGGATGGGGATAATAGTAATATCTAGGTTGTTGTGAGGTTAAATGAGATGATCCATAAAAGGCTTAGCACTATGACTGAAACTTATTAAATGTTAACTACTGGTAATGGTAGTACTAATAATAGAAAAATGATTTACATTCTGTACTTCCTACCCTGACTTGGCCATGGGACTCTTTTTGATGAACATCTATAAACATCTCACAGAATTATTGTTGTATTGAATTAACTTTGAGAAATCCTGCCTTTATGTTACACACGTTATACGTCTATGTTTTCTTCTATTCTGTAGTTGTTTGATAAATAATGATATCTTACATATTATCTTCAATGATTTTTTTAAGTTTCAAAATATTTTTTAATCCTAATTTATTTTCGGATTGCTATAGGACAGCTGGTATAATGTTAAGCCCATTTTACCAGTGAAAAAACTAGGGCTTGTCATGTGGCCATTCAGCGGGAAAGCCAGATCTCTACACAGCATTTCTTTTCTTTTTGCTTGGTGTTCTTCCCCCCGGGCAGTGTTGTCTCAAGGTCAAGCAGAGTCCATTTTGTTTTCTTGTGTTTTCTCATGTACCCAGCACAGTTTTAAGGATAAAATAGATCCTTAGTACGTCTTGGCTGAAATGACAATGAGGCAAGTAGAGGTTTTAGTGGGGCTCTTTAATTGAATCTTCCTCATATCTAGCTACTTTGAGAGGCTGTACAACATTCACTTAGAAGAAGTGGAATACCCAAACTAAGGAGATTGATATTCGCATGATTAACTTTCTTTAAGATGTTAAAACTTTCAGTGTGTACTATCTATTAACTCACTGGTCACTGTCTCCTTTTCTTGGATAGTATGTCACATGGAAATGAAAGTAATTAACAGGAACAGTTACTTTGTAAACATTGTTTGATTCCAAAGCCAGTCTCTCAAACTGCTTCCTTGGCATATCATTTGATGGCGTCACTCAAACTTTGGGTATAGAAATGAAGTAATATTTAACTTGTAGGATTAAATCATGCTAGGTCAGTTAGCCAGCAATCACCGAAGGATTATCTTCTATATTATTTTTTTCTTAAAGCCAGTTGTTCAAGCTATGACTCATATTTTTAGCTTTGGGGCCAGATGTTTGAAAACTGAATTTTCTACCTCGAGCTCCTTCCCACAGGATGGAATAAGAGTCTGATCTGGACTTGAGGTAGAATTTTCTCAGTGATATAATGGGTAGTATATGTACTGCCTTGATGGTGTTTTGAAGATTGGAAGTATATCGTTATTTACGAATTAATTTGAACCTACCTAGAGACAATAAGAGGAGGGAGGGGATTCTAATTCTCAAAGGTGTTGGTCTCTTCTCCTTTCTGTTGCCTTATCTAAAAAGAGATATTTGCTGGGCAGTGGGCTGGGGATGGTCCTTCGAGGTGACAACTGAGATCCTGTGGCTTATTAGATTGTGTTTTGCACTTGTGATATGACTGTAGAGGCCAACTAAAACATTAAGTTAGTGTTTGGGGGCCGGAATCATATTAACTCATTAGAGTAACATGATTTATTTAATGAAAATTAGAAACACTGATGGTCATTTATATAAAATGAGAAGGTGCTTAAATTGTCTAATTAAATGCTGTTTAGTAAACAGAATATTTCAAAACATTGAATTCCTTAGGGGAAACAGAATGCAAAGAGTCCTTGATAGCGAAAATATTGGGAACCACATAGTACCTAGAAAACCTGGACTTCCTCTTTCACCTGCCAACCTGAAGATGTGAAACTTGAAGAGGGAGCAAGAGGTCTGGACGCAGCTTCACTTGTGGCTATGTCAGTGGCCCTTTACTCCTTTATATATTTTTCCATGATGTATATTTTGTAAATTAAGAGTAGTTTTTAAATGGTTTTAAAATTGACCTGAAAGCTAGGATGATGGTTTGATTTATTTTGACTTTAAATTTCTAATCACATAAAGAGTCTTTTCCTTGCAGGCAAGATCATAATTTAAACATGCAAACAAGACATCATCCTAATGCAAAATTAAATGTTTGTATATGGCTGGATTGCATTATAGTATCATGTGACAAGCAAAGATATTAATGTTTTCAGAAAATCAATGAATATTTGTCAAATAAAATTAATTACGTATGTTTCCTTTTCTCCTTCTCTCAGCATTCACTGTTACAGGTTTGTTTTGTACGATAATGTGTATTGTATTGATTCAAACCTAAGGAATGAACCTGAGCTCATGGTTCTCTGCACCTTTCCCACCTTTGCTTTTCCCCACCCCTCCATGTTCCTATAACTTCACACATGCTCATATCCATTATGGCAATGATGGATTATTGGCATTCAGCCAACATGACAGGATGTCACAGGTCGCTGAGCAGAGATTTTCAGACTCTGTTTCCACATGAATTAACTATTATTGAAAATGTTTATTGAGATTGAAGTATTGATCATTTTCTGCTAACCTTGGCTTAAGGGAAGGAAGAAGAGGCAGTAGCTTTTGAAAGACACTAAATTTCATTTTTAAAAATCTCATTTATTTAGCCTTTTTTTCTTTTTGTTTTATAGCCTTTATTGTTTTATTGCTTGGAAAAGGGTATCTTGGTTTTATTTTTTATGACAGTATAATTATACTTCAGAAATGCACTTGATTACTATGGGTAACAAAATTGTTCTAGTATATTGGTTTGGCCAATATTGCTATACAAACAACTTTTCAGTCAGTTGAGTCTGGTAAAAATCAATACATTATGGTAATATTTCAAGTAAGAATTTGCTGAATCTAAGTGTTTCAACCTCATCTCCTTTCAGGGAAAAAAAAAGTTTTGAAGTGTCAAGACTTCTTTCTAATGTTTTAATAAAAATCTTTTATTTATAAAGATGTTTAAAGTCCCCAGCAAAAGTGGTTGTGAACAGGTAAACGTTACCTTAGCACACTTCTGTGTTATAGGGTGGAAGAGATCTAGTTTCCATTTGAAATCTATTCCCTGCCACACCAAGAAGGCATAACATCAGGGATTGACATAGTGTCTGTCAGTTTTGGATTCTGGATTCCTGTATGTAGTTCTGGATGCTGAGTTTACAGACATGTGGACAGTTCAGAGAGCCCCCAGAGGAGCAATGGAGAGAATAATGAGGGATCAGGGAATTGTGCCTGTTCAGTCCTTCATTCATCTGTCCAGCAGCCAAGTTCTGAGTGTGTGCTGTGTGGAGGATACTGTGTCAGATGCTGGGGACAGCCTAGCCTTATAAAACTTGTGTCTGGATAGATGCAGAAGTTCTGTCCCCAAGTGTGCACAGGACCTCACAGTCTGGACCTCCTGTCTATGTATGGTGCACAGATCTGGGGGGCTGAGGAAGGAATGATAGCTTTTAGCTCTTTCCTCAGGAAGGATCAGGAAAGGCCTCATGGAGGAACTGGCATTTGAGCCAAGAAGTGTTTGAAAGGAATTGGCTAACTTTTCTCTGAGGAAGAGAAGACTAAAGGGCTCCATGACAGCTGATTTAAAGTTGGAAGGGCATTTCTGTAGATGAGGAACAGGTTTGCTTTGTGTTCTTCTGAAAACTAGACAGAAATTGCCTGTCTTGAATGTCTCTGTGATAGTCGGCCTTTGGTTAGTGATTAATGTACTCTTTCTACTCTTCTTCCCACTGGGTTGTGTTCCCTGGAGGAGAGTCATGTCTAGGGTATCTTGGTGGGAGTCCTCACAGGGCCCAGCATGGTGCCTTACCTGGTGAGTGTTACAGGGATTTACCTGCAGAGGCAGATTCTTCACATCTTAAGGATGGACACAATGTGGTGTTCATTGCTAGGTGACTCTGGGAAGTGGTGAACTCCCCTTCCTTAAGCAGAATGATGTGGCTGTTGTTCAGAACTGCTGAGAAAAGATTTCCCTCTTAAACTTGGACATGAGATGACTGCACAGGTTTCTCCCAAGTCTAAAGTCCCAGAACTGAATTCGGCATTCAGTTACCACAAAAATCTTATGTCAGGTGTTGCGTGGTTTTGTTTTGTATATGTTCATTTATTCACCGAACATCCTGTCACTGTGCTGAGGACTGTTCTCAGAACTTGCAGTCCAGTCGTGAACAAGATAGGCAAGGTCCATATTCGGAGCTCACACCAGTGGGGCACACAATAATCAAGACAATAAATACTGAAGTAAGATTATATCAGACCTTGCAAGTTCTATAAAAAATGTAGAAGAGATGCTCAGAAAGACCTGAGGAGGTGCTGTTTGAGCTGAGACCTAAAGACAGGAAGGAATCAGTTAAGGCACATTGTGGGAGAAGAAACCTGTAGGCAAAAGTAACCACTCAGGCAGAAGCCCTAAGACTAAGATAGACGTGAACTTGTGTAATTGGAGTTGAGTAAGCTCTGGGGAGGGTGGAGAGATGGACAGGGCTTGATCACTCTGGGTCTTTTAGTCCTTGCGAAATCCTTGCTAAGTAGGTAAGTTACCTGCTTTTTACTTATGAGAAAGATAAAGCTTGGAAGGGCTAAGTGGCATGCCCAAGATTGAGTCAAGTCTAAAACTCAGGTCTTCTGACACCTGCTTCCCAATCCAAGGTTTTTCTGTTTGCCATTCAGTCTCTAAGTTTCCTAATTTTTAACCCAAATTGTTTTTGGATGGAAGATATAAAATCAGTGTATAAATGTAAAAGTCAGTGATATATCATCTTGAGGTGTTAATTTTAGAGGCTTTTTAGTAAATGTTAAAATAACCATTTCTTGGCTGACAGCTAAGAGAACATAACTTGTTATCTGGCCTACCCTTTGGGTCTCCTTACTTACCAAAAACTTATAATTTAATAATTGAATCTCTGGATTAATTATATGGTTGTGCTAGTGGAGGTGGTGTATTTCTTGATTTATAAGACACATTAAATTTTTTATAGCTATTTTACAGTATTTGATGTGTTAGAAAATTGTAGTCTCTTGGTTGGCATATTGCACGAGCAAATATTTGTATACCATAGCATCTAGGGTATTTACTTAAATTGCTTTTTTGGAAAATAATTCACTGGAAAGTCCAAAAGGCATTTACTGTGTATAACTTTCTGCCACAATTTTTTTTTCTTTGCTCTGTCATTGGTTACTTTGATGTAGGAGACCATGTTTCTGTTAAATTGCTGCCTTACTAGAGTGAAATATGTTTAGGTTCTTATTTGTACACTAACATTGAATTGGAGGAGCAGGTTGTAAAATTATAGGGGGAAATGGCAACAGAGATTTAGGTTGTGGGTACTAAGCATTAATTAAAAGAAAAACATTAATTTGCTTTTTAAATGTGACTTTATATCATATTGTCTTCTTGACCCTAAAATTTCCATACTATTCCTTGTCAGTATGGCAAAAAGAAAGAGAAAGAGAGTAAAGTACTATTGCTAGAAGCAGTTAATGGTTTTTGTTTTGTGAATTTAAAGGATAAAATGAAAAAGGTTCATACAAAATTAGAACTTGCTTTAGGGCACAATCAATATTGCATTTTAACAAGCTTAATGTATTTGGAAGATATGTATTGTGTGAGGTTCTCAAACATACCAATTCTATTACGGCGGTTAACTGTAGCAGCAAAATGTAACAATATACTTAGTCAATAAACATAAAACTCATTAAACCATAATTAAATTTTCAGAAAAGTTATCTAAAAACTATGAATAAAATAAGTTTTTACATGGCCTAAGCAACAGAATATATATAGCCAATGAAACTTTGTAAGCGGTGGAGAAAACCATACATGGGATAAAATTATAGAATGAATTTTTATCTTAGTTAAAGTTGAGTTCGTGTACACCATTTATTTCTTTTCTCTTTTAACTTCTTTTGGAGGTGATTCTTAGTATTTGTAGAGCACAACAGCTGGGGTAACTGACTGAAGGTGCAAATGAGAAGTTGCCCTGCTCTTTTGCAGTCTCAAGGGAAATGTTTCAAGGCCCTGCCTGCCTCCATACATGCAAGATGGAAGAGGCACTGAGAGTCACAGTGGTTGTGTATACGTTTCCACAGTGGGCCCCAATCACAAGCCTCGTGTTATGGTCCCAGTTGTGTGAGAATGTAGCTGAGCACAGTAGGTATCGCCATCCTCATTTGATTTATGAAGAAACTGAAACACAGATAAATGAATGGGTTTCCCTGAGGATTCAGAGCAAGTCAAAGATAGGACCACCACTGAAATCCAGGCTTTCTTACTTCTTAGTCCGTTCCTAGTAAATAATTACAGGTTGGCTCTATGAGTTGCTGAAATAAGCAGAATATATGCAGACCTGAGAATCTCTGCCAGCTGTCTCTAAGCAGATATACTTCAGTTGTACTTTGCATTTTTATTTTGTGCACCAGGCACATGTATCTTATAGAAGACCCATATGAACACATAGCTGTTGCCCTTCCTCCTTCCTTCCCTGGAACTTGTAATCTTTGAATAACTGATTAGCCCAATGTCAGAAATGTTTATGCTGATCTCTGAACCTCAGTCAGTTCAGCAGATGACTCCCTGGAAATTTTATCTTTGGTTTTCTTTTTTTTCACTGCTATAAGTTTGTGAGTTAGTTTATGAGTGTATTTAAATCATTTCTGGAATCTAAATATTCTGGGCTTGCTGGTCTTTATAAGGAAGTTAGTTTCCCTCCCCTCACATAGACCGCTTTCTGCTTTCTCCTCCTATTTATCATATTTTAAAAGCATATGTGACACTGTTAAGTTTTAATCTTCTAAATGGATTGGAGAATAGCACCTTCCCTTGACTGACCTCAAAGGGTTTTAAAAAACAGAATTTTACTTAATTTTTAAGGGAGAATGTTCTAACACAGTTTATATATTTTTGGAATTCAACAAATGTATCTCAAAAAGAACATTGGCAGAATTGAGTTTAAAGTCCAAATACTTTGCTTTTGTTGTCCAGAACATAGCTCATCAATGTAGAGGCATAGTATCATGTGCAGGGAAGTCACCCAGATGCCTTCTTATTATTGGTTTAAAGATGACTGTCCCTTGATGGTATAAGATATGATGGTAGTTTGTGTTGTTCAGTTTTTATGTTAAAGGAAAAGGTCTCCTGGTTTCTTTTGACCCTAGTCATGATATGCCCATTTCACGAAGTCTTTTATGCACAAAAGTGCACAAAATGAAGATAAAGTGCCTCTCTGTCGCCTGACAAAAGCCATTTCTTTGCAGAATGGTAGCTGCAGCGAAAGTAAATAAATGAATGGACAGCAATCACAGCCTAGTTGATGAAACTGTTCAATTAAAGCACAGGCATTTACATGGTGTAATTTCCCTAAATTGCCAATGAGCCCCTTTAGACACAACCAGTGTTCAAATTGATTTCAGCATTGATTTTGGCTGAAGCTGATAAATTTCTGCTTGTTAGTTAAAGTAATTTTGCAGAAGACTTTGTACCGTAGTATTGAAGTGTTCATTTAGCTGATGGTTAAAAGAGGAGTTATTTACAGAGGGCTCTACTGTTGTTCTGAGATGGGACAATTCCCCAATCATCTTTTACTTTTAATTTTTTAGGCTTCAGTATACCAATCAATAGGTGATTGAAACTGATTAAAACTTATCCAACCAGCTGCCTATGGCAGTTTAATTAGAAGCTGGATGATTCTTAAATTAAAGTTGTCTTATTTTCATTGCAAAGCTATCTTCCAGAAGAGTAAGGGACTAACAGTGCTGAAAACTTAAAAGATTGGCCTTGCTAAGGTAGCTTGCAAATGTTAAATCACTCCATAGTTATTCCTAAGACAATTCAAAAATGTATCAGAGAGTTTGCTTTTATGGAGATTAGAAGTAATAATATGCTTACATGCCAGCCAAGGAATGTTTGTTTCATTTGGTCGAAGAGATTACCTATAGTATAATGATATATGTGAAAGACCAGCTATTTGGGATATATCTATTATTTCATAAGCAAGATGAATGCTTGAGCTTATTTTTAAACACTGTAATGCAGGATGAAACTAGCCATCATGATATCCTCTGCATCTGCCCCCTGGAAACTATCAGCTTTGAATTTATATTTTTATTCTGTTTTGAGGTCTTGATTAAAATAAATCTCTCTTGAATGAAAAACAAATATTTTTTTATAAGTCCACGTTGACTTGTCAACAGTATTGTGGGCAGGATTATAGAAGAGAGATTTTTGCTCCTCCTCAGCTCCCTAGGGAAGCTTCCCCATACTCATTTTATCTAGTGTGGGACAATTTCTTGAGTTTTTAATGGAAATGGGTTAATATTTTCGTCATAGGGGACATATTACATCTGGTATTACAGGGAAGAAGGGAAGAAATGGCTCACTTTTCAGAGGTGCATTTACTCTTTGACCCACTAGGGTACTATTTAGTGTTCTAGAAGAGGTAATTTAGTAAATTGTACCCCAGTGGCCTGAAAAAGTTAATGCAGGTCTGAAAAGTGAGCCATTCAATCGATTTTCCCTATTGCTTTTAAAAAAGCAATCCGGACCATATCCGGAGAATGTTGAAGACAACTGAAATTACAGGATCTAGAAGCAACCAGTTTATTTTCACACAAAGCTTGTTGGTACATGCACAGGATTTGGCTTCGGAGTACCAGAATCTACTTCCCACTCCAGTGCTTACAGAGAGGAATCTTGAAGCAGTCAGTAACCTCACCAAGCCTTGGTTTCCTCATCAATGAAGTGGGGATAATAGTAATATCTACCTCACAAATTTTTGTGCAAATCAAAAAACTTTACGTAAAATATTTTGTTAACTATAAAGCACAATAAAATATTAATTATTAGAATAAGGAGGTTTTTTGAAGTAGCTGTTTATGTATCTGATTTTAGAAAGTAATTTCTTCTTAGTTTTCCCAGAAAATGTAAACAGAGATTACACGGTTATCAAGTTGTTTCAGGAGAGTTTCCTAGCTAGTTAATCCTCAAGGTATTTCTATTTTTCCCCCACAAATATTACCTAACTATTCCATTTCTTTCCTTCATTCTCATCATTAGGCTTTATATCTCTTGCTGCTCTGTTTGCCCACTACCTTCTTTCAGAATCCTTGATCAGGAGATCAGTATGACTGCAGCTTCCTTGATCTCAAAGGTATTCAGACCATATATTAAAAGACATTATTCTGGTTGATGTGGCGAGTGTTAAAGGCTTGAACCAGGTCACGTCAACTTATGGAAGAAATACGGAGGTAGTGATGACCACATTAACTCTGAGGCAGGTGTGGGAGTAGAAAGGGGAAGAAATGAGCAAATGTAGAGTTACAGTAATTTTCTCTTGAAAATCTAACTTAGCCAAGTTCCCCATATCATAGATTAGGTTGATTTATGAGCCCTATGTACAGTCAGTATCTTGAAATTAATATCTGTGACCTAATAACATATTTGACTGGAGACCTAAACAGTTTGAGGGGCTCTATTTCTTTTCTTTTCTTTCTTTTTTTTCCCCCTTAGATGGAGTTTTCGCTCTTGTTGCCCAGGCTGGAGTATAATGGATGATCTTGGCTCACTGCAACCTCTGCCTGCCGGGTTCAAGTGATTCTCTTGCTTCAGCCTCCTGAGTAGCTGGGATTACAGGCGTGTGCCACCACGCCTGCATAATTTTTTGTATTTTTAGTAGAGATGGGGTTTTGCCATGTTGCCCAGGCTAGTCTTGAACTCCTGACCTCAAGTGATCTGCCCAGCTCAGCCCCCCAAAGTGCTGGGATTACAGGCGTGAGCCACCACGCCCGGACATCTTAACCACAAGTTATTTTGCAATCAGTAGTCAAGCATCTGTAACGGGTTTTTAGGCAGAAGGAAGGTTGGCAAAGACTGCTATTTGAACTAGTACAGTTTACATAAAAGCTTCTTTTTGCAACTGCTGTTTACTTTGGAGTTCCTATTTTAACAGCTAGAGCCTGGCTAATGTGTTTATTATGGAAGGCAACAACTGTCAGTGTTGATTTCCCTGAAACTATTTGAAGTATTTCTGTGGATGGCTATTTTAGTATGTGACAGCGTACTAAAATTTCGAAGCTTGGCCGTTAGCCCTAAACGTGTTAATAAAATCTACCTTCAAATAAACCTACTAAGTGAACAATTTCTAAAAAGACCAAGTGATTAGAGGATTAAATTTCTATTTAAAAATTTAAATTTATTTAACATTTAAAAATTATATTTTTCATTAGCTGAACCACAGCTGGTTTACATGTGGTTACTGAAACCATATCATTGCATTAAAAGATGAAATCTAGAGGGTTTTAAAATTAATCTCACAAGAAACTAAAAGATTTTTGTTTTGTTTGTATCAGTATTTGTATGCTCATGCACTTTTATATGGCAGATAAGTGTTTTGCTTGTTTTGTACTGTGTTCAGAGTTGTTCAGCCTTATAATCTTTTGGAAACATGTAATACAATCAACTCTCAGATTACTTGTTTTAAGTGGGAGACTCATAGTCTCATGTTGTAGGTATCTCCTAATAGTTTAACCCTCTCATTTCTGCCCTCTCCTTTCTTTTTGTTTTAGTTTTCCTTTATGCCAACACTATAAAGTCTTTGAAATTGAAAACTTCTAAATTGAAGAAAGACTTCTATCTTGTTATTCTAAATTTACCTAAAAGCAGAGGCTTTTTTGGTGAATAAGTAAAATGTCATACAAAGAGCAAAGAAGCATCATCTGTAATTATAGAAACTGATGATCCTACAGTATATTAGCTTTAACAAATGCCATATGTTTTAAGAAGGTAGTAGATTTAATAATTGAACCTGAGTGTGACCAACTCATAACTTTCTGCGCCAATGAGGAGAATTAAGAGTTGCATTTTAGACAATGGTTTCTCTTGTCTTGATCAAACTTTTTCATAGTGAATGAGATCTCAGAGAGCTTTCTTTTCCTTTGTCTCTTTACCTCTGCCCTGTTCTCTGATGGATGTCCTGTAAATCCCTAGGGCATTCAGAGAATAGAGAATCAGGGAATACAGGCTATCTCGAAAGCTGTGCAATCTTTGCATGGAAAAGAACTGATGTTACTATTTGAGAGAGGGAGCTGTCTCTGCAGTGAGCTAATAACAACAAATAAATTTATAACTTTTATTTATTTTAAAATAGACTGCTCACCGTTTTTCTTGTCCAGGGAACAAAATAACGATCACTTTCTTTCCTGCTTACCTAGAATAAGACCATCCCTTTTTAATTACTGGTTATTTCTTGAGCCAAATCCTAACCATTGCTTTCACTATTTTAGTGACTGGATTATTTTCTTAGGTTTCCTATCCATTTGGAGAACCTTTCAACAATTGATAACACTCTATAAATAATTCACAAAGTAATTGTGTCCCTCTTTTCACTGATCTTCTTTGAAGTATGTTATGTGAGAAGTAGAATTTAAGTCAGTGGCATTTAGTTCACATAGTTAATGAAGGAAGTGCCCTGTGTCCTTCATAGAACAGTGGTAATACTGTCATTTTCAGTTTTCCTGTTTTGCCATTGTGATTAAAAGTCATTTTACATGCAATTATGCTCCAGGTCTTTTCTCCAAGAGGCAAAAATGGGGTATTTTCATAATCATTTTGATAACTATTTTGCTAATAAATTGACATTTATGACATAGGATATTGTCAGTTACGCTGAAATCTGAAATATTTATAGTCAGATTATAGGCCAGCCTTCCCATTCTTTCTTTAATTAGATCCTACCTCACAGTCACTAGAAAAGCACATATGCTCCCTATTATAAATTCTTTCTGCTCATAATTTAAAATAATTTGATTGGAATATGTTTAGAAATTAATACACAGAATAGTGTCATAGAAAATAGATGCCTACTTTAATTATATGAGATTGTGCCAGCTTTATCAGAAAATATATGATCAGCTTTAGGTTATTTATTTTGTGAGTAGGAGTCAGCTGGGATGATTCATATTATTTTGGTTCTCCTAGAATTTGAAATTCTAGGCATAAATAATTTTAGTAAACATGGTAAAATCCAGATGCAATTGATCTTACGCGTGGCATAAATTTGTGTGGGAGTCCAGATGTTGGAATGTGAACACAGGTTGTTTCTCCCTTTTGTCCTGTGTGGACTTTTTTAACATGTTATTTTCACATATTTACTTTCCTTTTTAGTTATTTTTTGATACAGGGTCTCACTCTGTCACCTAGACAGGAGTGCAGTGGTACGATCATGGCTCACCGTAGCCTCTACCTCCCAGTTCAAGTGATCCTCTCACCTCACTTCCCAAGTAGCTGAGACCACAGGCATGCGCCACCATGCCCAGCTAATTTTTTTTTTTCATTTTTTATTGAGGCGAGGTATCACCTATGTTGTCCAGGCTGGTCTTGAACTCTTGGACTCAAGCAATACTCCCATCTCAGCCTCCCAAAGTATTGGGATTACAGATGTGAGCCACTGTGCCCTGTCTATTTTCCTTACCTTTAAAGATTATTATATAAATTCAAATTATTCTTTGTAATGACGTATCTTTTAATAAATTCTCATTAACAGTTTAGGTGAAGGTGAGCACACCTCTAACCCTAATATGTATTATACTAGACTCATCTTTAAAATTTCAAAGAGCAGATAATATAATCAGTCAGATTTGTCCCCAAGTATTGCTTTTGAAATCAGTCCCATGGTTTTTGAACACTTTGTGCAAGGTGCTTCACTTGGCAGTGGGGAAGATATAGCATCAACTTTCATGGCCTGGGGGGGACCCCATTCTTTGGTGTCTGTTGTTAGCTTACTGTTTGTACCTTCTCATCTCCTTTACTGTTTTCTTCCTACCTTTCTGACTTCTGAATTTAGAGAGCCTCAGTTCCAGTCCTTACGCCTCTTCTCTGTTTAATTCACTTCCTAAGTGAGCTTGGCTTTACATGTCATCTGTATGCTGAGGAAGTCCAAATGTATGTCTTCAGCCCTAGCCTGTGTCCTGAATTTCAGACTCATATCTGATTACCAGTTGGATGTCCTCTAGGCATTTCAAAATTATCTAAAACTGCACTCTTGATTTCTTTGGAAACCTGCTTCATTTACAGCTTTTCCCATCTCAGTAGTTGGAAACTGTATGCTACATGTTGCTAACGACAAAAACTTGGCAGTCCTTCTTCATGCCTCTTTTATTCTCAGATTATATACACATTTATCCACAGCTCTTGTGGGTTCTTCCTCAATGTTTCAAGAAGCTGATCACCTTTCATCATTCTTTTCTTGCTACCCTATTCAAAACCTCTATTACTGCTTGCTAGGATTTTATTGCAAAAGCTCCCAAGTAGCCTCCCAGTTTCTATTCTTGCTTTCCTGCAATGTGTTCTCTCCACCCAGCAGCCAGAGTGATCTCTTTAAAATATTAGGTCTCCCCTTCTGCTCATGACCTCTTATATCACTTGGAATAAAAGTCAGAGACCTCGCTGTGGCCTAAATGGCATTACACAGTCTGTTTTCCCATTACCTTTCTGACTCATTTCCCCCGGCCAGCCCTTTTGCTTATTCTACTTCTGCATACATGTCAAACACACATTTCCACCTTGGGCTTTTGAACTGCTGTTTCCTCTACCTGGAATCCTGTTCCCCTAGATGTCCGAATGGTGTGCTTCCATACTGTTCACATGTAACCTGAAGAGAGAGGCATTTCCTGACTTTCTCCCCAACTCTAATATCAAATAGCATGTCCCTGCTCTTTATCAGTCTCTACATCCTTACCTTTATTTTTTTCAATGCACTTACTCCCACCTGACATACTGTATATGTATTTGATTATTGTCAGTCAGCCCCTATTAGAAGGTAAGCTTCACAAGGTCAGGGACTTGGTCTCATTTGTTCTCTGCTATATCCATACTGCCTAGCTTATTACCTAGCAATCAGAGACATGCATTAAGTATTTATTAAATATATAAATTAAGGATCTAATCTAAGAGAGGAGTATATCATAATCTGTGATAGAGATTGAGCATATAGTAATGAATAAAATGGACCTTGACCCTGCCCTTGAAACTTAAAGTAGGAGATCATGTAGACCCTACATTAAGAATTTACAGCATAGTTAGGTAATTAGAGTTTACAATATAGTTTAAAAAGTGGACACCATGCCTGTAATCCCAGCACTTTGGGAGGCCAAGGCAGGAGGATCACTTGAGGCCAGGAGTTCAAAACCAGCCTGGGCAGCATAGTGAGACCCTTGTTCTAAAAATAAAAATGAAAATAAAAATTAGCCAGTCATGGTGGTGCTCTCCTGTAGTCTCAGCTACTCAGGAGGCTGAGGCAGGAGGATTGCTTGAGGACAGGAGTTCAAGACCAGTCTGGGCAACATAGTGAGACCCCATTCTGCAAAAAATAAAAATAAAAATTAGCCAGGCATGGTGGTTCACTCCTGTAGACTCAACTACCGAGGAGGCTGAAGCAGGAGGATCACTTGAGCCCAAGAGTTCGAGACTGCAGTGAGCTATTATTGTGACACTGTACTCCAGCCTGAGTGATGGAGTAAGACCCTGTCACTTAAAACAAAAAATACTAATAGGTTGGGCGTAGTGGTTCACACCTGTAAACCCAACGCTTTGGGAGGCTGGGTCAGGAGTTTGAGACCAGCCTGACCAACACGGTGAAACCCTGTCTCTACTAAAAATACGAAAATTAGCCAAATGTGATGGTGGGTACCAGTAATCCCAGCTACTCAGGAGGCTGAGTCAGGAGAATCGCTTGAACCTGGGAGGTGGAGGTTGCAGTGAGCTGAGATTGTGCCACTGCACTCTAGCCTGGGTAACAGAGTGAGACTCTGTCTCAAAACAAAAATGAAAAACCACTACTAATAAATAAAGTATATACCAGTGAATTTAAATAACTGTTGAAGAGAAACAATAATTTTTAACAAGAACTTATAAACCAGTGGAGTAGTTGATGCCAATGAATAAATGAAATCACAGGGTAGGAAATCTAGAAGGTAGGGAAGTAAGCAGAAATAAACAAATGGAATACAATTGAATCCAGAAAGGAATAAAATGAAAGAAGGCGTGGTGACCATTTAAGTAAATCTGACTGTATAAGACAACGATAGTACTAATTTCACAATGAAGTGACACGAAAAGACTGGACAAAATAATATGTTAAGATGAGAAGGGCTTGACTGAAGTTAAAACATTCTAAGATTTTTATATTGTTTAGGAGAAGGATATAGATAGCAATTAACTTTATATTTTGCCATGTCAGATAGGATTGTTAAAAATAATATGGGTAACTAAAACAGTGAATACAATGTATAACTTCAAAACAAATAGATGGACTAAAGGGAGAATAATTCAGTACAATAGAGGAAGAGAGAAGGCGATAGGTGTAAAGTAAATGAATTATGTGGTAGAAATAAATCCAAATATATCAGTAATTACAATAAATATAAGTAGGGTAATATTCAGCTCATAGATTGCATTTTTAAAAATATAGCTGTTTGCTATTTTAGACTATATTGGAAGAAATTTCTATAATAACAGGATACAGCAGAGTTGAAAGGAAAGAGTGGGGGAAGATACCTGGCAAAAACTAATCAAAAGAAAAGTATTGTGGTTATATTAACATAAGACAAAATAGACCTTAAGGCAAAAAGTATTACTAGAGAAATGTTATGAAAATACAGATACTGGCCGGGCGCGGTGGCTCAAGCCTGTAATCCCAGCACTTTGGGAGGCCGAGGCGGGTGGATCA
>NW_016108030.1:407709-440119 GCF_001604975.1 Cebus imitator
CCCAGCTACTCAGGAGGCTGAGGCAGGAGAATTGCCTGAACCCAGGAGGCGGAGGTTGCGGTGAGCCGAGATCGCGCCATTGCACTCCAGCCTGGGTAACAAAAAGCGAAACTCCGTCTCAAAAAAAAAAAAAGAAAATACAGATATTTACAACTGAACCATAAGTACCATGTATTAATATGAAAACTCATGAGATGCACCAAAGTAATTCTTAAGGGATAGGTTTATATACATACCTTAGTAAAGAATAACTGGATATTATACATTTAGCATCTAACTCAAGAAAATCAGTGAGGTGGGACAGGGAGTAAACCCAAAGAAAGTGGAAGGAAAGAAATACTAAAGAACAAAAGTTATTAAGTGAAAATTCAAGAAACGATTCAACAAAACTAAAAGCCGGCTCCTTGGAAAAACTTACCAAATATAACAGAAGACAGAAGTAACAAAATTAGGAATAAAAAAGAAATGTAATTCTAGACACAGCAGCAATTTTAGAAAATAGTAGGATCCAATGAATAACTTTATGACCATAAATTTGAAACACAAAATGGGCAGTTTCTTAGAAAAACTTAATGAAATTGTCTTAAAAACCAAAATAGACCTAGAACAATTAAGAAAATTTATTCATTCAAATATTTAATGATTATTTGTAAAATGTGCCTGATGTCATTTTAGGCCCTGGAGATAATAGCAGTGAACAAAAAATACCGGAAGACTCTGTTTTCATGGAGCTTCCTTTGTTGTGGTGGGAGACATCATTAATACATTTATCAGGTGTTGCTAATTCTGTGAAGAACAAAGAAAATGGCCAGGCACAGTGGCTCACGCCAGTAATACCAGCACTTTGGGAGGCCAAGGCAAGCGGATCACCTGAGGTCAGGAGTTCCAGGCCATCCCGGACAACATGGTGAAATGTCGTCTCTACTTAAAATACAAAAATTAGCCAGTTGTGGTGGCACACGCCTGTAGTTGCAGCTACTCAGGAGCCTGAGACAGGAGAATCGCTTGAACGTGGGAGATGGAGGTTGCCGTGAGCTGATATTGTACCACTGCATACCAGCCTGGGTGACAGAATGAGGCTCCATCTAAGAAAAAAAAAAAGTGAAGGGAGAATGTGCTGTTTTATGTAGGAAAGCCAGAGAAACAGTACAGGACCTGAAGGAAGCAATGGAGCAAGCCTTAGGAGTAGGTGCAAAGGACCTGAGGCAGGAGCATGTTTGGTGGAACAGAATTGAGTATGGTGTATAAGGGAGACTGGCAGAAGCAGAGATTAGTGAGGTAACCAGGGGCTAGATGATGAAATTTTTGTAAAGACTTGATTCTGCAGTTAGAAATTTACCCATGAAATGGAGATGAGTATAATAACTTCCACTCATAAGATTATGAAGTTAATGAATTAAATGGATGTGGATTTTTTTTTTTTGTAAAGCACTATCCAAGTGTAGTAGTAATTTGTCAAATATTTCATCCAGAAGTAGTAATTTGTCAAACATTTATGAAGGAGCACCCGCCATAGGCCAGGACATGTGCTAAGCATAAAGAATACAAAGATGATTAAAACATGGCAGTGCTCACTGCCCAGTGTGGGGGACAGGCACATAAATTCTTTTCTGTAGTGTGCTAATGGCAGTAATAGAGCACATATTGTTTGAAGAGTAGAAGTACCATCGACGTTTAACTTTGTAGCGCTTATAAGTTAGCTTATTAAAAGGACGTATATAAATATTTTTAGGGTAGCTTATGTTTTCCTGTTAACCCAAGGAGAATGAAAACTTGGCCTTCTCATGATTGTTTAGTGATGTTTCTGCTGAGATGAATACCTGAGTGGCATGCTTACCACACCCATCTGTAGTGTGAATAAACTTACAGTAGTAAGCAAGACATAAACATGGTAAGAAATCTAGAATTTGGAACGTGGTGTATCCATAGCATTTCAGATGACTTTTAATTCTTTGTCTCCAAAGTTGGTTCAACATGAAGTAATACTACTCATTAGTTTTTCTTAATAAATGATATATTGCAAACTTCTGCCATTTCTTTGTTGTTAAAGCTTTATTAGAGGCTTTATAGCCTAACTGGCATGTAGACACTACTGCTCTTTCAGTCTATTTTGGCAGCTTTCATTCTTAAATCACTCAGCTAGTCTGAAAACTTCTTACCTTCCTAACATTTCATTTGTACTTACGAGTCGTATCCATAATATTATCTTATTGGATCCTCTCAGCTCTGTAAGGTAGAGACTGCTTTCGCTATTCCAGACTAGAGACAACTGAGACTTGGTGAGGTTTACTGACAGTCAGGTTCACATGGTTAAGAAGCGGCAGAGCTGGGATTCGAGCTGTCAGTGACTTCAGAGCCGACCCCCTTTGCCCTTCTGCCTCCCAGGATAGATTGGCAGTGATTGCAGAATGCTTCCTTTCCTGGAGCAATTTGGATATAATGGTCTTTAGCCTGATTGAAATAGGTTAGTACCTTTGTAAGTTTTGAATTATGTGTTTCCCTGTCCTGGAATATAGGTAAAGAAATTAAACATCACCATCTAGTTCCTTTAGGTCCGGACTAAAATACACATACTGTGTCGTGGTTCCAGTCTTGGCTTTGCCCACTGACTGTGTGAGCTTGGGTAAGGTCTTTAACCTGGCTTTTGGGTGCTTCTGCTATAAAAGAAGGGGACTGGATTAAATAATTTTCTCTATTTTCTACCAGCTCAATAAATTATCTGATTCTATTCTCTACCAAGATTAAAGATTAAGATCAACTTCTTTGGCCATCTAGAAGCTATTGTTCCAAATGAAATAAGAAAGTATGGATAGTAAGTAAACTTACACCAGGCTAGTAGTTTTTGCCATCCTAAAGTGTATGTGTTGTGTGCTCAATCTTAAGGGCTGGGACTGTTCCCAGAAGGCCTGGGCTGGTCACAAACAAAATGGAACACTCAAAAACTAAGCACTAAAAATATCTCACAAAAATGCTTCCTCCATGCACTCATTGGAACAGGTAATTACTGTGGCAACAACAAACTAATTTGAAGTGTTAGCTGTTAATTAAAACATTGCAGAGGTGTATAGTTTGTCTTTTGGTGTAACCAGAACCTCCATTCAAACTTCATTAATCACTTTACAGTTAATGTGTTGAGGGAGGTCAAGACAATTGAGATGCAGTATCTGTTGAAAGTAAACAAATTCCTTTTCTCTAAGTAAATACCACTTGCAAAGTTAAGGGACACACTCGACTCATGGCTGGCATTGCCTTTGTCATCCACTTCTCCTTGATGATTAAATGTTAAATTGGTACTGTCATTGCACTGTAAACCAAACCACATAGCATCTTTATTGCTCGAAATCGAACCCAAACTTCCACGGATGAATTAGCATGCGTCATAATTAAATTATCAAGCGTCCCCTTTTAATTCAGTTGGAAATAGGAGACCTTTCTTTTAGAAAAGAGATCGGCTTTCTTGACAAGCTAATTAAGTTGCCAAACTGTCCAGCATGGTATGTATATTAGACTATCTGCTAATCATTTTCTTATCGCTGCTGTTTGTCTCAAACGCCCAGGTGTTGCTTATTCAAAGTACCAACACTGATCTTTTTACAACTTTTGAATCCTTGTATATACATTTAATTATTTGTCTTTATATTTCAGTTCTTGGTTAGTAAATCTAATATATAATATTTTTTAAAGTTGGAGTTGGAAGAATCTGTGATGTGGAAGGGGAAAAATAATATATCACAAAATCTTACGTATTCTATTACCTGTATTTACATGGAATAAACTTACTAATTTCCTTTATTTTTATTTTTATTTTATTTATTTATTTTTTTTGAGACGGAGTTTCACTCATGTTACCCAGGCTGGAGTGCAATGGCGCGATCTCGGCTTACCGCAACCTCCGCCTCCCGGGTTCAGGCACTTCTCCTGCCTCAGCCTCCTGAGTAGCTGGGATTACAGGCACGCACCACCATGCCCAGCTAATTTTTTGTATTTTTAGTAGAGACAGGGTTTCACCATGTTGACCAGGATGGTCTCTATCTCTTGACCGCGTGATCCACCTGCTTCGGCCTCCCAAAGTGCTGGGATTACAGGCTTGAGCCACCGCGCCCGGCCCAAGCCCCTGTCTTAGTCAGTCAGTCACTCAGCAAGATAAGCAAACACAAAAGGTCTTGATGAATAGTAATGATATTTTATTTCTGTAAACCTTGTTCTCATTCTTTTTCATAAATGAATAAATTCATATTTCTTGATTTAAGTTATATCTGTTACTTTGAGCTTGTTTTGATGAACTGTTAGGATATAGTTTATCTGCATGTGTAATTGAAAAAAATAAGCAAAAAAAAATGAAAAAGAAAAAAAAGCAAAATGGCTGTAAATACTGCTTAACATAGAGCTATAGAGAACCCACACACACAGTGATAGTCATAAGGGTTCTGGAGCCAGAAGACCTAGGTTTGAGGTCTCATTCTGCCAGTGGTTACTTTGTGCCATTGGGCAAACTGTTTAGCTTCCCTGTGCTTCAGAATTCTCATCTATAAAAGGAGGATAATAATATATCAGCATCACCTCAGAGAGTTATTTTAAGGTAATGTATAGTAAATCACTTTGTAAACCATTAAACTCCATATAAATGTAAATTACTAATGTTGTTAGTGTTCTTTGAAAGTACCGTGTATCCCATTGCTGCAGAAATGTTTGGATTTACGTTTATGTTCTTAACCATTTTGTAGATTGTTTAGTGATCCCAAGTGATTTTGTTTTTTTTTTTTTTTTTTTTGACTTATTTTTTCTTTGTTTTTTTTTTTAGAGTGCAGTGGTCCCAAGTGGATTTTGTTTTTTTTTTTTTTTTTCTTCCCATAGAGCATATCATGTCCCAAGTGGCAAAATATTAGCTGTCAAGGTAAGCACTGGATACATTTTATGAGATTCTTAATGTTCACCTCTTTCCTTTCTCCTGTTAGCTTGAGTCACAGATATTGTCAAAGAGGTGATGAAATGGTTTAAGGTTCAGATGGTAGATAGAGAAAGCTGTGGCCCTCTGGTACCTGAAGATCTTTTAAGTAAGCCTTAAAATAGTCAATTGTAAGCTCCGTGTATTGTGATTCTTCTCGGCAAGAGGAGAAAACTTCTGTGTCACCTGCTAAGTGGCGTTACCTTCTTCCTTGTCATGCAGCTCAAAACCTTATTAGTAATCCTTTTTCTTCTATAAATGTGCCACATCCTGTGAATTGCTATATCCTGTTAGAAATTTTCCCTGAAATATATTCATTTGCTACTTTCTTTCTATTCTCATTTCTATTGATTCATCTCCAGGATCCTTTTTAGCTATCTACCGTGAGAAATTGGTCTCTTTCTCTAACAGTTGTGTAGTACATATTTCTGCATCTTTTTTCTCATTTAGGAAACTAAGAATCAAAGCAATTACATTGCAATTACTTATACCTTTTAGTAAGTTGAAACCAAAACTAAGGCTTAGATCCTGACTGCTAGTGAAATCCAGAGTTGTTCTTCTATATCACATCTAGTATAGCACCTAGAATGTGTTATGTGACATTGTCAAGTCCAGTTTTAATCAGTTAAATAGCTTGTGAGGAGGTACAACAGAACTTCCTTTGAGATGTTTTCTTTGACAGTTCAGCCATGTAAAGTCTGTAGAATTGTAGAACTGGAAGCGACCTTGGAAATCATTGGTTACAGCCCCCACATTTTACAGAGGCACTCAGCTCACTGACAGCAGCTCACTCGTACCACTTTGGCACTCACTGAGTGCGGCTCTGATGTACCACCTTGGCATTGGATTAATTTTTCTGTACCTCCTGAGCTCCCTTTTCAATAAGAGAATACTTCCATTAACTTGAGCACTATTTTCGCATCCATTGAGTTATTTTTTGTTCCTTTTATGTCAAAAGTCTTAAATTGTTGTTGATGATATTTAGATAGTCAACTCCAGGTTATTTACTCCAGGACAGGGGAACACTGTTATAAATCATCCAGAAGCCTATCATTATTTGGCCTTGCCAAGTACATTATACATTTTTTATAATTTCATGTATTTTGAATTATGTTTATATAGACTAATATTAAAATTCTTGTGCATGAGTTGGATGTGGCAAGGGGCCAACAGCCTTTTCTGGAAAGGGTTAAAAGCAATTTTAAAGAAAGGATATATTTACAAAATAGCTGTTAAAGTAGAGACTGTCAGTAAATGAATATAGTTGGGATTTACAAATATGCGGTTCACTAGACCTGACCATTGAACTGGGCTTTACAGCAAGAACTGTACTGTATTCACTTTGTATCTCTAGATTTCATAAAATCACACAGAAGATGCTCACACTGAGTTGAATGAATGCATGATTTAAGAGCAGATATGATTATTGTGATTAAACTTTTGTGTAGCCCTGAGCTTGTTGGTAGTTCAGGCAAAAACCATGTAACTTAAATAATAGTCATCATCTAAGAAAAAGAAAATTACCATTTCTTCAAAATAGGCAGAATTTTTAATTCTTAGAAGTGTGTTAGTTTCTAAATATTTGGAGATTTTCCAGATATCTTTCTGTTACTGATTTCTAATTTAATTCCATTGTGGTTACAGAACACCCTTCCTATAATTTGAATTACTTTAAATTTGTTGAGACTTATTTTATGGCTCAGAATATGACCTATTTTGCTAAATAATACTTGTACACATGAAAAGAATATATAATCTGCTTGTGCCTGTAATCCCTGCACTTTGGGAAGCTGAGGTAGGTGGATGGCTTGAGCTCAGGAGGATGAGATTAGCCTGGTCAACATGGCAAACCCCTTCTCTACAAAAAATACACACACAAAAGTTAGCTGGATATGGTGGTGTGTGCCTGTAGTCTCAGCTACTTAGGAGGCTAAGAGGGGATTGCTGCAGCTGAGGAAGTTGAGACTGCAGTGAGCTGTGATTGCACCGCTGCAGCCTATTCAGGTGGCAGAGTAAGACCTCATCTCAAAAAAAAAATTAAAAAAAAAAATATATATATATATATGTATAAAGTCCACTGTATAGGTTATTGTAGTAATGCCAATTAGATCAAGTTGGCTGATAGTGTTATTCAAATCGTCTATATCTTTACTGATTTTTATCTAGCTGTTCTATCAGTTTTTTAAAGAGGAGTGTTGAAATACTCAACAGTAATTGTGGCCTACACTTCTGTTATTTTTTACTTAATGTTTTTTGAAGATATTCTTAGATGTATTTATGGTTGTTATGTTCTGTTGATGAATTGGCCTCATTGCCATTCTGAAGTAAACTTCTTTGTCTGTGATCATATTCTTTGCTCTAAAATTTATAGTCTGATATTAAATTATAGACTTTATTTTGACTAGTGTTAGCATAATATCTTTTTTTTTTTTAACTTTTAACCTATTGTGTCATTATTTTTGAAATGTATTTCATGTAGGCAGCATATAGTTGGGTCTTGTTTTTAAATTCAGTTGGATGATCTCTGCTTTTTAAGTGGGGTATTGAAACTATTTACATTTCATGTGATTATTGATATGGTTGGATTCAAATCTATCATTTTGCCCTTTGTTTTATATTTGTCCTGCCTGTCTGCCCCCTTTTTTAAGTGATTGCTTTAGAATTCATAGTGAACATTTTCAACTTCACCTAGTCTCCCTATGTAAATAGTATTGTACCACTTTATAGTCTAGAAGTCTTACAATGGTATATTTTCATTTCTCTCATCCCAGCCTTTGTTTTGTTATCATGTATTTTACAACCTCGTATGCTATAAACCCCGGAATACATTGTCAGTATTTTTGCTTTTGACATTTATCTTTTAAAGACATTTAAAAAGTAAGAAAAATAGTGTTTTATATTTATTCATGTATTTACCAATTCCAGCTCTCCTCATTCCTTTGTGTGGTTCAGATTTCCATCTGGTATTATTTTCCTTCTGTCTGAATGACTTCTTCCTTTACATTTCATATAGTGTAGGTCTTTTGGTGTTGAATTCTTTCAGCTTTTGTATGTCTAAAAATGTGTATTTCACTTTCATTTTTGGAAGGTATTTTATTTTTTGCTGGATGTAGAATTCTAGGTTGACTGCTGTTTTCTTTCAATATTTTAAAGATTTTGTTTCACTATTTTCATTCTTTCTAGTGAGAAGTTTACTGTCGTTTTTAATCTTTGTTCCTCTGTACATTAGAATTGGCTCCATTTCTGGCCGCTTTCAAGATATTTTCTTTATCACTAGTGTTAAGCAATTTAATTATGATGAGCGTTGATGTATTAATAATTTTCTTCATAATTCATGTGCTTGGGGTTTGTTGAGATTCTTCGGATTTGGGAAGTTTTCATCTAATTTGGAAAAATTTGCCATTTTTCTTTAGATAGTTCTCCCTACCATTAGGAACTTGTTGTATATGTATTATGTCACTCGAAGTTGTCTTGTCACTTGAAGTTGTCTCAGTGAAATGATGCTCTGTTTTAGTCATTTTTCTGTGTTTCATTTTGTGTAGTCTTTTCTGTGCATCTTCAAGTTCACTGACTTTCTTCTTTTGCATTTTCTAATTTGCTGTTAATCCCTCCCGGTGCATTGTTTCCATTTTAGGTACTACTTTTTATCCCTAGAGGTTTAGATGGCCTTTATTTACATCTTTACTGNTCAAAACTTGCTTTCTTTTTTTTTTCATTTTTATAAATAAAGACGGGGTTTCACCATGTTGCCCAGGCTTGTGTCAAATTCCTTTGATGGTTAATGTTGTCAACTTAATTGGATTGAAGGATGCAAAGTATTGCTCCTGGGTGTGTCTGTGAAGGTGTTAACATTCACAGAGGTTAACATTTGAGTTAATGTTAACATAGGAGGTTAACATTTGAGTCAGTGGACTGGGACAGGCAGACTCACCCTCAATCTGGGTGGGCGCCAGCTAATCAGCCACCAGCTCGTCTAGGATAAAAGCAGGCAGAAGTTTGAAGGACTTGACTTGCTGAGTCTTCTGGCCTTCAGCCTGCTTCCTTGCTGGTTGTTTCCTGCCCCTGAGCATCAGACTCCAAGTTCATCAGCTTTTGGACTCTTGGACTTACACCAGTGATTTGCCAGGTGGCTCTCAGGCCTTCAGCCACATGTTGGCTTCCCTACTTCTGAGGTTTTGAGACTTGGACTGGCTTCCTTGCTCCTCAGCTTGCAGATGGCCTATTGTGGGACTTTACCTTGTGATCCTGTGAGTCAATACTCCTTAATAAATCCCTTCTTATATACATCTATCTTATTAGCTCCGTCTCTCTAGAGAACCCTGACTAGTGCAGAAATGGTATTTAGTGACTTTTAAATAATTTGATCCCTTCAAGGCTTGCTTTTACGTTTTATCAGATAGTACCAGCTCAGTGGTTAGTCTAGAACTAATTTTCCCCATGCAACTGAAGTAGTAATTTTGAGTACTATAACTGTTGCCTTGAGAATTGCAAGGTTTTCCACACTGACCGGTGGGAATACCCAGTATTAATGCCCAGTATTAATCTGGAGATTGTTCCTTCTGAGCCTTTCTGGTGGTTTTCTCCCTGGCCTCAGGTGATTTCCTGACATCTATATGCAGATGATTCATTACTCAGCCGAAGAGTCCAGGACCCCCTTGGCAGATCTCTGGAGCTCTGGAGCTCTCTCTCAGGTCCTCTGACGGCTCTGTGCCCTCTGCTCCTCTAGCTTCCTTGTCCTCCTCAGAATCTTAGTTTTGTTTTCTCACCTTAGGGAGGTGGCTTATCTCTGCCTGGGTTCTCCTCCCTGCACTGGGGCCTGGAAACTTACTCTCGTCAGCAAGCTGGGCAGTCTTAGGGCTCATCTCATTTCTTTTCCATCTTTCAGGGATCACTGCCCCATTGTGGCTAATGTCCAATGCCTGGAAGCCTGTTTGTGTGTGTGTGTGTGTGTGTGTGTGTGTGTGTGTGTGTGTGTGTGTGTGTTAGTACCCCTTCCTTTTTTTTAATTTAACTTTTGAGTTCTAGGGTACATGTGCAAGTTTGCTATGTAAGTGTACTTGTGTCAGGGGCGTTTGTTGTACAGATTATTTTGTCACCCAGGTATTAAGCCTAGTACCTATTAGTTATTTTTCCTGGTCCCCTCCCCGCCTCACCCTCTACCCTCTGATAGGCCCCAGTGTGTGGTGTTCCCTGTATGTCCATTGTGTTCTCATAATTTAGCTCCCACTTGTAAGTGAGAACATGCAGTATTTTGTTTCCCGTTCTTGGGTTAGTTTGGTAAAGATAATGACCTCCAGCTCCGTCCATGTTCCTGCAAAGGACATGATCTCATTGTTTTTTATGACTACATAGTATTCCATGGTGTATATGTACCACATTTTCTTTATCAAGTCTACCAGTGATGGGCGTTTAGGTTGATTCCATGTCTTTGCTATTGTGAATAGTGCTGCAATGACCATATGCATGCATGTGTCTTTATACTAGAATGCTTTATATTCCTTTGGGTATATACCCAGTAATGGGATTGCTGGTCAAATGGTATTTCTGTTTTTAGGCCTTTGAGGAATCACTGCACTGTCTTCCACAATGGTTGAATTAATTTACACTCCCACCAACAGTGTTGTATGAACATTGTTTTTCTCCACAACCTTGCCAGCATCTGTTATTTTTTTACTTTTTTATTTTTTTGAGTTGGAGTCTCATTCTTGTCACCTGGGTTGGAGTATAGTGGCACAATCTTGGCTCACTGCTACCTCCGCCTTCCGGATTCAAGCAATTCTCCTGCCTCAACCTCCCGAGTAGCTGGGATTACAGGCACCCGCCACCATGCCTGGCTAATTTTTGTATTTTTAGTAGAGATGCGGTTTTACCATGTTGGCCAGGCTGGCCTCGAACTCCTGGCCTCAGGTGATCTGCTTGCCTCAGCCTCCTAAAGTGCTGAGATTACAGTAGGCATGAGCCACTGCACCCGGCCCATTTTTTGACTTTTTAGTAATAGCCATTCTGACTGGTGTGAGATGGTATCTCATTGTGGTTTTGATTTGCATTTCTCAAATGATCAGTGATGTTGAGCATTTTTCCATAATTGTTGGCCTTGTGTCTATCTCCTTTTGAGAAGTGTCTGTTCATGTCCTTTGCCCACTTTTTGATGGGGTTATTTGTTTTTTTCTTATGAATTTGTATAGATCCCTTCTTTACACCCCTTTATTATAAAAATTAACTCAAGATGAATTAGACTTAAATGTAAAACCCAAAGTACAAAAACCCTGCAAGAGAACCTAGGAAATACCATTCTGGACGTAAGAATGGGATAAAGATTTCATGATGAAGACACCGAAAGCAATTTTTGCAACAAAGGCAAAAATTGGCAGATGGGATCTAATTAAACTAAAGAGTGGCACAGCAGAGGAAATTATCAACAGAGTGAACAGACAACCTACAGAATGGGAGAAAAATTTTGCAAACTTTGCATCTGACAAAGGTCTAATATCCCTTTTCTTTCCTTACACCACTGTAATCCAGGTGCTTGGCTTTTTTCTTGTCAGATGTGTAGACCAGCTTTTGAATTGTTTTCAGTAAATAGAAGCTACCATTTATTGATGATTTGTACAATGCTAATCATTTTGCATACTATTTTTCGTTAATACAGCAACTTTTGTAACTCTTTTTGATTGCCATTTTACAAAAGCTGAGGCACAGAGAAGTTAAATGACTTGCCTGAGGTCCCACAGCTGATAAGTAGTGGGGCCAGGATTTAAGCCCAGACAGTCTTGTCCTAAGTGCGCGTTGACCCCTGCCAGTGCTGCTTGCTGCTCTCAGATTTGGCTTGCCAAGGATCGTCCTGGTTACATTTCTTTCCCTCTCAGAAGTCTTCAGAGGTGTCATGTCACTTCCCAAATAAAGACTTTAGAGGATGGAATTCAAGATCCTCCATGATATGTCATCAGTCTGCTTTTATAGCATTATCTTACATGTCTGAATCCTGTGTGTCTTTTAAGTTGAACTCATTGCCTTACCTGAGCTCAGGTACTTTCTCACTTCAACACTTCGATGCACGTATTTCTCTCTAATTAGAATGCTCTCACCCGTATCTCCACCTATCAAAATCTTTAACACCCTTCAAGGATCAGCTCAAAAGCCTGCTCCTCCATTGAACTTTTCCAGATAAGCCCTGTCACATATGGTCTATTCCTCAGTCACTCATCTTCTTCTTTGAACCTCTCTAGAATTCCCTGTATATGTCTTTTAAGGGTGTTATCACCAACTGCCTTGTATTTTGCTATTAATATACCTGTACATTTCCCCCATTATATTGAAATCTCTTTGTAAGTGAGGAACAGATCTTACTTATCTTCTTGGCTTACTTTGTGATTCCTGCAGATCCTTGCATATTAGGGTATAGTACAAAGCATTACACATAATGAATAAGTGTTCAACACATAATTTGTTGAATGACTGAATGAATAAATTTTTGTTCTTCTGTTTCTTCTTTAGCTCATTCATTCATCTTTTTTTTTATTTTTTCGAAAAGGAGTTTTGCCCTTGCCCAGGCTCACCGCAACTTCCACCTCCCGGGTTCAAGCAGTTCTCCTGCCTCAGTCTCCTGAGTAGCTGGGATTACAGGCCCTTGCCCAAGCTCACCGCAACCTCCACCTCCCGGGTTCAAGCAATTCTCCTGTCTTAGCCTCCTGAGTAGCTGGGATTACAGGCATCTGCCACCACACTCAGCTAATTTTGTATTTTCAGTAGAGACAGGGTTTCTCCATGTTTGTCAGGGTGGTCTCAAACTCCCGACCTCAGGTGATCTGCCTGCCTCAGCCTCCCAAAGTGCTGGGATTACAAGCGTGAACCACCGCACCCAGCCTCATTCATCTTTTAAAGTAACATCTTAAAAGCAGTTTCAGTTCACATGCAAAATATCTCATAGCATTCGTTGTATGGGCCATTGCTCTCACCCAGAATATTTCTTAGCTTTTTTATATTAAAGGGTGAAATGGAAGGTTAAGAGTTAGAAGCGTATTTGATCTTTTCCTGACCCTCTCCTGACTTTGGTGTGACTTCAAGCATGTCACTTGAACCTCCCAGTGACCTCAGCTGTGAAACAGGGCTGCCTGGTGTCACAGAGGGATTACGAAGAACAGCAAATCACAGTCCTTGTCCAAACACAGAATCACCTGCGGGGTCTGACGCCTGCATGGAACGATGAAGGAAATTTAATTTTCCAAGTCAAGTGGTCTGTTGGACCCACACTTTGAATGTCTGTGGGCACAATTAGATGAGTCCTTGAAAATCTGTTACTTTTCCTGCTCAAAATGTTTGTCATGTTATGCTTCTAAATATTATTTCTTAGGTAAAAAAAGTATAGTTTATGCTTCTAAATATTATTTTTTAGATAAAGTATATTCCCTTTTTAGACTTCTGAGGTAGGACTATATCACAAGATTTTTTTTAAAAGTTGACTTTTGGGAAGATAAATGTACCTTGAATTTTTATTTTAAACTATTGAATTTAGAAAATGTTCTGCCTCAAAGAGAGCGTTTTGAAAATGATGTTAATCACATTTTAAAGATAACTATTTCATAATGACCATATGTAATTCATGAAACGTGTTTCTACCTTTTTGTGTGTGTGTTTGGTGTAGGTAGTCAAGACAGTTGCATATAAGTAGAGCAGAAAACAAAAATACTATTAGCCATCTTGTAAACAGAATATTTTTATACCATTAATGTATTCTATAAAATCTTTCAAGTAGTAATGCTTGGAGGATTTAATAGATTTCCCACTACTGTTTGTTCTCTAAGTGGGAAAAATCCATCTAACAGGAAATTTCTTAGCATTGTATATTGCGTGTGCTGATTATCATTCTTTGACTGCTTTGGGTTTCTGCTGCTTTTAAACTAGCATTTAAATGGACCATTTGATTAATCATTTGTATACTGACTATAATCCTCCCAAATTTCCTTTCTGAGTTGTACATACTGTAAAAGACAATTATGTCGCCACAGATTAAATAAGTGAATTAAAACAGAATAGCGGCTTAATTTGACCTGTGATTTTGCTCTCCTTCCCTTTAGTGAAGTGTGTGCCACTCCAGCAAATAAATGAAGTCATCCATGACAGCTTGTGATGAATTGCCGTATTTATACTGTATATTTTAATAGCCTCACACTAATTTAAATTGAGCACAGAGTAAATTATAATTCAGTCACTTGACTGCTTATATTTAACTTGACAACTCATCCTTATTTGTCCTGGAGGTGTAGTGGAGAGCAGTGGAAATGCACTAAGGTATTTCAGTTTCTCACTTAACCCTTTCTCAATGAAATGTTTCATATTCAGATTCTCTCCAGTTTACAACATTTAGCACTTCCTAAGGAGAAAATAAAAGACTCAGGGAGTCCGTACTTGCCTTGTACTTCAAAAAGAAAATTAGTCTTTGCCATGCTTTTCACCATTGCCTTCAAATAAGGAATTGGATTTGTTTATTTTTAGCAATTTTAAAGCTCACTCACAAGAATACCCAGGGGAAGGAGAATTAACCTTCCACCCAGAGTGCCAAGTCTCCCAGAAAATAGAGAGCATTTGAGTAGAGTTATTTTAAGGTGCATTTTACTTTCCCTCTCAAGTTCCCAGAAATTGCTTTATTGGGTTTTTTCATCATTTTGGAATCTCGTCTATTCTAGACTAAGGAAAATACCAACAAAGATCAAAATGAAATAGAATACTGTGGATTAGCTCTACAAATACAGTATTTCTTACTATATTTTAGGTATATTTACTTACTATATTTACTATACTTACTATATTTCAGCATTTTTATTTGGTGGTGTATGTTCTTGGTTTTAAATTCAGTTGTAGAAATCAAGCAATCTATTTCTTCTGTCTAGAAACAGCTTCTTATAAAGAGGAATGTAGTTGTAACGACATTAGTTAAATCCCACATCACTTACCAGGTTAGACCTTGTGTGGAGTGCTGGGGGAGATAGAGAAATGTACAAGACTCAGCCCTTGCCCTTGAGAGGCTTATAGTCACTCTATTCTTGAGGCTTCTGTTGGTAGGAGATGAGGAATGGATGCTCAAGGCAGAATGTATATATCGAGGGCCAGAGCTGGAGGTGAATTTTGGTGGATGGCTTTGAGGTGGGCTTCATGGAGGCAGTGGTGGCATTCAAGCTGGGTCTAAAAGGTAGAGCAGCTTTTTTCAAACAGTGACTGGAGTGGAGAGAGGAAGCACACCCCAAGTGGAGGAAACGGCAGGAGCAAAGACTGGAAGTAGGCAAAGCACAGGATATTTGTGTATATACCAGGAAATGTCATCTGATTTCACATGAAGGGTAGGTTTGTGGTAGGAGTAGTGGGAAGAGGAGTTAGAATAAGTCGTCTGTATTGTGGAAGAATTCCTTGAATGTCATGCTGGAGTTTTAACTTTACTGTAGGCAATGGGAACACAATTAGGTTCTTGATCAAGGAAATGATATATTCACAGCTAGTAGGTTGGGGTTAATTCCAGGATGTTTGCTAGCAATGTGGAATCATGTCATTTCTGGGTTGGTGATGGCCTGGAGATGCAGTATATCTTAATACTCATATATCTTAGCACTGAATAAATGCCATTTTTCAAACCTTAAATAAGTGGTTCTTAACTTTACTTTGAGTTAGAAATTACCTGGGGTGCTTTTCAAAATAACAAAGATGTGGGCCCAACCCCAGAGATTCTCATTTCATTGGTTTGGGGTAAGGCCTCCACTTTGGAATTTTTTTTTTAAGTGCCCTCAGTGTTATTATGTGAGGCCAGGGTTGAGAACCACTGATTTAAGGTCAATAGTAACTTCATTCCTTTTAGCAGAGTTTCTTAGAGTGAGAGATTCCTGGTACTTGACATCGTAATAGGAATAGCTGTAATATTTTATGGCATAGGATTGAACTGATGCTAGATGAATTAATTTTGTTAGTAAGTTTTATACAAAATTGTAAGTGAATGTTGTTGGCAAATGACTATTGATCAGGAGAAGTGTTTAAATATTTCTGGGCAGTTTTGTATTACGTTTACAGTCTAGTTTACTGAGAGCTTTTATAAATATTCCTAAAGCAAACTCTGGATAGAAATTGCCTATGCCTTTTTTTTTTTTTTTTCCAACTTCCCCTCCTGCAAATCAACGTCAGGACTATAAAATGTACTTTAGAATTGTCCCTTTCTTTCCTTGCTCTAGCAGCAGCTTACAATGCATAATAAATTTTTTTCTTTAGTACGATTTTTTATATATATATATATTTTTTTCTTGTAATACAAAATGTAATTCAAAGTTGAATGGTATATAACTAAACTATCATAGTAATTCTAAATGTTAAGTTTTTATCTAGAAAGGTGTAGAGTCAGAAACTCTGCCACAAATCATAAAAATTGTTTTCCACCCATTTCATTCTCATCACTGCCTTTTTAAAGTAAAAAACAGGCCGGGCACGATGGCTCATGCTTATAATCCCAGCACTTTGGGAGTCTGAGATGGGTGGATCACCTGAGGTCAGGAGTTTGAGACGAGGCTGGCCAACATGGTGAAACCCCATCTCTACTAAAAATACAAAAATCAGCTGGGTGTGGTGACACGTGCCTGTCATCCCAGCTACTCAGGAGGCAGGAAAATTGCTTGATCCCGGGAGGTGGAGGTTGCAATGAACCGAGATCTCGCCACTACACTCCAGCCTGGGCGACAGAGCAGAACTCTGCCTCAAAATAAACAAATAAATAAAGTAAAAAGTAATTACTCTTGAATTAGTTTCACTGATGTGCTTAGTAGAATTTGAACAGTATGGTCTTCTTTCTTAAAAAATAATGTATTTGAAATAAACTAGAATTTATTCTAGATAAGTTTATAAATATTTTATTTGTGGGTTATAAATTACTATGGGTAATATCACTCAGTGATTGATATTTTAAATAAACCATGAAGTACTGAAAAGCCCATGAGACTGAGTCCAGAAGAGGGGTCCTACCATTGCCAGGCTCTGTGGCTCCTGGGAAGGAAACCTGGCTTCTTCCTCAGTAAAAGAAGGGAGTTAGATGAAATAAGATTTTTTCAAGCTTTAACTTTCCATAACAGTATTAGCAAAGAACATTACCTGACTGGAAAAAAAAAAGATAATATATTTTTAAAACTACTTATTTCTCTCATAACTAAAAACCCTATTGAAAATGTCATTTTTGACTGGACATGGTGGCTCACACTCGTAATGCCAGTACTTTGGGAGGCCAAGTCAGGCAGATCTCTTGAGGTCAGGAGTTAGACCAGCCTGGCCAACGTGTTGAAACCCCATCTCTACCAAAAATACAAAAATTAGCCGGGTTTGGTGGTGGGCTCCTGTAATCTCAGCTACTCAGGAGGCTGAGGCACGAGAATCACTTGAACCCAAGAGACAGAGGTTGCAGTGAGCTAAGATTGTGCCACTGCACTCCAGCCTGAGTGACAGAGCAAGACTCTGTTTCAAGAAAAAAACAAAAAAAAAAAACGTAATGTTTTGGCCAGGTGTGGTGCTTCATGTCGGCAATCCCAGCACTTTGGTAGGCCAAGATGGGCAGATTGCTTGAGCTTACGAGTTCAAGACCAGCCTGAGCAACATGGTGAAACCCTCATCTCTACCAAAAATACAGTAAATTAGCTGGGCCTGGTGGCACACCTGTGGTCCCAGTTACTTGGATGGCTGAGGTGGGAGGTTTGCTTAAGCCTGGGAGGCAGAGGTGGCAGTGAGCCAAGATCACCCCACTGCACTCCAGCCTGGGTGACAGCATGAGACTGTGTCTCTAAATAAATAAATAAAATGTCATTTTTATTCATCAGCCTCTTTGCTTATTGCCTAGTGTCTGATCACAAATCACAAGATAGTTCTTTTTTTAAGAGACAAGATTTCACTCTGTCACCCTTGTGGGAGTGAGTGTTGGGAGTGTACTGGCGCAGCCATGGCTCACCTCAACCCCAAATTCCTGGGCTCAAGTGATCCTCCCACCTCAGCCTCCAAGTTGGTTGGGACCACCTGATCACACCACACCCAGATAATTTTTTATTTTTTTTGTAGAGATGGGATCTTGCTATGGTGCTTAGGCTGGTTGTATACCCCTGGTTTTCAGGGACACTCCCACCTCAGCCTCCTTCCCAAAGTGCTGGGTTTACAGGCGTGTGCCACTGCACCCAGCCAAGACAATTCTTTCATATTGGCTTGAGGGTCATTTCCATGTTCCTCATTTGAAAATAGCCAATGTGGCTAAAATAGGGTGCATAAATTAAGAGTGTTATAACTTAACTGACTTTTAAAGCCATTACTGCTGACCTTTGAGACCTGGGTTTTTTCTTTGGTCCCATCAATCACTTCTGTACCACCTCCGCCAGTACTAGAGGACAAAGGGTTAGACAGATGAGGATACGGTTTGTATTACTGGGAATTATAGTGGTAAGCAGAAGGAAGTGGAGAAGAATAAACGAACTACCATTTTTTTAGTTCTTATATTTCATAGTGAGTATAGCTAATATGGTTAGAAGGTGAATAACTGTTAATACCTTTCTATATTTAGGTCATACTACTAGATATTACACTGGAACTTCAGAAGCAAATCATGTCTGAATTGGAAATTCTTTATAAGGTAATTCTTTTCATAATTTTTATTTGTAAAGCATGCCTATGATATTGACTTGCAGGTTTATAACTACTTTTGTCTTATTTTTGTTACAGTGTGATTCATCATATATCATTGGATTTTATGGAGCATTTTTTGTAGAAAATAGGATTTCAATATGTACGGAATTCATGGATGGTGAGTTTTCCCTTTTATAATACTTTAAAAATGATTTTTAGAATATATAGTGCTTTAAAACCTGGTTTTGATATAAAGTAGAATTAAAAATAATTACCTTACTAATAATTACCTTATTTATACTCTAAGATTGTCTCAGTGTTAGGGGTTCCTGATGTTAAATATTTATAGCTGAACTATAATTTCAAGAATTGAACTTCACTTTTATTGAAAATTTAAATAGAACAGATTAAATGCTAGTTTAATTGGTGGTTTGAGATTTGATTCTTCTGCACAATCTGTCTTTACTTGCAAAACAGATGTTCTGTTCTTTTAATGTTTCAGTAGCCAAAACAGATTTTCCTTTAAAGAAATCTATTAACCCAATGTCCTGTGTCTTTCAGAAAGAAATCGGTTCTTAATTGCAAGATAAGAAATTGTTTTTCAACACAGCTGTTTAACCAAGTTGTGTTTAGTTTTCTTTGGACTTTAGCCCTTTCCTTCCCTGTCTATTTTTTTATTCACTTATATTTTGGTAGTTCTTTTTTGACCTGAATATTATGGCAAAATACCGATTTCTGGGGACCTATCAGTGATGTCATTATATTGTTTACCAATTTTAAATCTAAGCAGTCTTTAAATTTTAAATATTCAGTTTTCCATAGTATAGTCTATTAAAACACAGCCTTAGAAAATATAGTTAGTTCCTTGTGGAGATTCTCAGTACATTACTAAAGCAATTAGCTTGTGCCCTGCAAGACTTTAATGAGTCAATATTGGTACCTTGATACTGTAATAAGGTGTATAATATGTTCTAAATTAGTTGTAGTAGAATATCAAGAATTAAAAATCTTACAGCCACGTAGGTAGTGTGAAAACGGTGGAGACTGACTGGAAAAAGTGGATTCATTGAGCCAATACATGTTACTGTGTTATAACTTTTATCCTTCTTTCTTTGAAGTCTTCAATTTTTCAGTTCTACTAAAGCATTTGTATTGAAACTGGGCACAGTGGTTCACACATGTAATCCCAACACTTTCAGAGACTAATGTGGGAATATTGCTTGAGCCCAGGAGTTTGAGACCAGCCTGGGCAATATAGTGAGACCTCATCTTTACAAAAACATTTTTAAAATATGGCTGGGTGCAGTGGCTCATGCCTGTAATCCTAGTACTTTGGGAGGCCAAGGCGGGCGGATCAGTTGAGGTCAGGAATTTAAGACCAGCCTGACCAACATGGTGAAAACTCATCTTTACTGAAAATACAAAAGTTAGCAGGGCGTGGTGGTGCATGCCTGTAATCCCAGCTATTTGGGAGGCTGAGACAAGAGAATTGTTTGAACCTGGGAGGTGGTGGTTGCAGTGAACTGAGATTGTGCCATTGCGCTCCAGCCTGGGCGACAGAGTGAGATTCCACCTCAAAAAAAAAAATTAGCCGAGCATGGTGGTGTGTGCCTGTAGTCCCAGCTACTCTGGGGCCTGAGGTGGAAGGATTGCTGGAGCCCAGGAGATTAAAGCTGTAGTGAGCTGTGATCATGCCACTGCACTCCGACCTATGCGACAGACTGAGACCCTGTTTCAAAAAGCCAATTAAAAATTTTTAATTGAAGTATAACTCAGATACCATAAAATTCACCTTTTAGAAGTATATAATTCAATGGTTTTTAATATACTCACAAGGTTGTACAGTCATCTTTTGTATAATTCCAAAACATTTTTTACCACCCCCAGAAAAAGACTTCCTACCTATTAGTACTCCCTCTCTACTTCCTCTTTCCTCTAGTCCCTGGCAACCACTGATCTACCTTCTGTCTCCATGGATTTACCTATTCTGGACATTCTGTATAAATAGAATCTGATAATGCATGGCCTTTGTGTCTGGCTTCCTTAGCATAATGTTTTCAATGTTCATCTATATTGTAGTGTATATGAAAACTTCATTCCTTTTTATTGCTGAATAATATTGTCTGGCTATAGCACATTTTGTTAATTCTTTCATTAGTCAATGGACATTTGAGATAGTTCTACTTTGTGCATAATTATGAATAATGCTACTCTGTATATTTGTGTACAGATTTTTGTTGGACATATGTTTTCAGTTCTTTTGGGTATACATGTAGGAGTAGAGTTGTTAGGTCATATGGTAGCTTTATGCTTAACTTTACATTCTTACCAGCACTGTATAAGGGTTCCATTTTCTTCATATTTTTTGCTGTACTTGTCTTTATGTGTCTTTTTAAAATCATAGCCTTGTAGTGTGACATGGTATCTCATTTTGGTTTTGATTTAGATTTCTCTAATGACTAATGATGTTGAACATTTTTTCATGTGCTTATTGGCCATTTGTATATCTTCTTTTGAGAAATATGTTTTCAGATCCTTTGTCTATTTTTTACATGAGTTACTGTGCTTTGATTGTTGAGTTGTAAGAGTTCTTTATGTATTCTTATACTTGGCTCTTATCAGATACAGGATTTTCAAATATTTTGACTCTTTGGTTATCTTTTCACTTCCTTTTTTTCCCCCTATTCATTTATTTATTTATTTAGAGATACAGTCTCATTTTGTTGCCCAGGATGGTTTTGAATCCTTGGCTCAAATGATCCTCCCACCTCAGCCTCAAGTTTTATTGTTTTAGCTTTTATATTTAAGCCTTTGATTTATTTTCAAGTTAATTTATATATGATGTGAGATGGGGTCCAAATTTATTCTTTCACATATAGATATCCATTTGTTCCAGCATCATTTATTAAAAAGACTACTTTGCCATTGAATTTTCTGGTTATACCTGTTGAAAATTGACCATAAAATGTCTTTCTGTACTTTTAGATCAATGCAAATACATCCTGCGTTGATCTATTTGTCTATCTTTGGACCAGCACCACATGTATTTGATTTCTTGTACCTGATAACTCTAGATATTATAGTTTTATAAGTTTTGAATCGAGAAGTGTAAGTGCTCCAACTTTTGTTTTTCAAGATTGTTTTGGCCATTTTGGATACCTAGCATTTTAATTTGAATTTTAGAATAAACTTGGCAATTTCTCCAAAAAATCCATCTGGAATTTTGATAAGGATTGAATTGAATTTTTAGATCAACTTAGGGAGTATTGCTGTTGTAACATTATTTAGTCTTCCATTCCATGAACACAGATGTCTTTCAGCTTACTTAGGTCTTCTTTAATTGTTTCTTGATGATTTTTAAAAAATAATATTTAGTGCATCAGTGGTAATTATTTGTTAAATTTATTTCTAAGTATTTTTAATGCTGTTTTTCTTAATTTCATTTTTGGATTGTTCATTGCCAGTGTATAGAACTTTAATTGATTTTTGTATATTGATCTTGTATTCTGCAACCTTGCTGAACTTGTTTACTAACTTTAATAGCTTTTTGTGGATTCCTTAGGGTTCTCAATATACAAGATAATGCCATCGCAAACAGAGGTAGTTTGACTGCTTTCTTTTCAATTCTGTATCCCTTTGACTTCTTTTTCTTGTTTGATTACCCTGGCTAGAATCTTCAGTACAATGTTGAATAGATTGATGAGAGCAGACATCCTTCTCTTGTTCCTGAGTTTAGAGGGAGAGCTTTCAGTCTTTCACCATTAAATATGTTAACCATGGGTTTGGGGTAGTTGTCCTTTATTAGGTTGAGGAAATTCCCTTTTATTTCTAGTTTGTTGAATACTTTTTTTTTTTTAACCATGAAAGGGTATTACATTTTGTCAAATGCCTTTTCTGTCTATTGAAATAATTGTGTATTTGGTCTTTTATTCTATTAATATGTGATATACTATATTAATTGATTTTTGCAAAGTGAACCACTCTTGCAGTGTTGGAATTATTCCACTTAGTGATGATATGTAATTCTTTTTATATGTTCTGGGTTCAGTTTGCTAGCATTTTCTTGACAATTTTTGTATTCATATTTATGAGGGACATTGGTCTGTAGTTTTTTTGGTGTGTGTGATGTCAGTGTTTGCTTTGGTATCAGGATAATTCTGGCTTCATAGAATGAGCTCAGAAGTGTTACCTCCTCTTCTGTTTTTTGAAAGAGCTTATGAAGGAGTGATGTTAATTCATTTTTTAAAAATTTTTATGGGCCAGGTGTGGCTCACACCTGTAATCCCAGCACTTTGAGAGGCTGAGGCAGGAGAATCACTTGAGGTCAGGAGTTTGGGACCAGTCTGGCCAACATGGTGAAACCCCGTCTCTACTAAAAATAAAAAAATTAAAAAAATTAGCCGCGCGTGGTACCACATGTCTGTAATCCCAGCTACTTGGGAGGCTGTGGCAGGAGAATCACTTGAACCCGGGAGGTGGAGGTTGCACTGAGCCAAGATTGTGCCACTGCACTCCAGCCTGGGTGACAGAGAGACTCCATCTCTAAATAAGTAAATAAATAAATACACACACACACACACACACACACACACACACAAAGTTTTTATGGATACATAATATTGTACACATTTATGGAATACATGTATAATAATATTTGACAACAAGCATACAATATGTAGTAATCAACTCAGAGTAATGGAGATATGCATGACCTCAAACATTTATCATTTCTTTGCGTTAGGAGCATTCCAATTCCACTCCTGTAGAATATTGTGTATTTTGAAATACACAATAAATTAATGTTAACCGTGGTCACCCTGTTTTGGTACCAAACACTGAATCTTATTCTTTGTATCTGACTGTATTTTTTACCCATTAACCAACCCCTCTTTGTCCTTCCTTCCTGACTACCTTTCCCAGCCCCTGGTAATCATCATTCTGATATGTCTCCATGATCATTTGTTTTTGGCTCCCACATATGAGTGAGAACATACTTGTCTTTCTGTGCCTGGATTATTTCACTTAACGTAATATCCACTCATGTTCTTACAAATAACAGGATTTCATTCTTTTTATGCCTGAATAATATTTCATGTGTTTATGTACCACATTTTCCTTATCTTTCTTTTCTTTATTTTTCTTTGATGGACACTTAGGTTGATTCCCTGTCTTGGCTGTTGTGAATAGTACTGCAGTAAACATTAGAGTGCACATATCTCTTCAGTTTACTGATTTCCTTTCTTTTGGATGTATACCTAATGGTGAAATTACTGGATCATAATAAGGTAGTTCTATTTTTAGATTTTTGAGGAATTTCTATACTATTTTCCATGGTAGCTGTACTAATTTACATTCTCATCAATAGTGTATGAAGGTTCCCCTTTTTCCACATCCTTGCCAGCATCTGTTATTCCCTGTCTATTTGATAAAAGCCATTTCAGCTGGAGGGAGAGGATATCTCTTTGTGGTTTTGATTTGCATTTCCCTGATGATTAGTAATGTCGAACATTTTTTCAAATGCCTGATGTTAATTCTTCTTCAGACATTTGATAGAATTCACCAATGAAGCCATCTGGTTCTGGGGTTTTTGGGTGTGTCATTAGTGTGGTTTTTAAAAATTGTGATATAATACTTATACAAAAATTTTTATTATACTAGTCAATTTTTGTGTTACTATAAAGGAATTCCTAAGACTAGGTAATTCATAAAGAAAAAGGATTTATTTGGCTCACGGTTTTGCAGGTTGTACAAGAAGTATGGTGCCCAGCATCTGTTTCTGGTCTGGGCCTCAGGAAGCTTCCATTCATGGAGCAAGAGGAGAGGAGAGAGGTCCCAGACACTTTTTAAGAATCAAATCTTGTGGGAACTAAGAGTGAGAACTCACTCAATTATGTGAGAATGGCACCAAATCATTTATGAGGGATCCTCTCCTTTGACCCAAACATGTCTCACTAGGCCCTGTTTTCAACATTGAGATTCAGATTTCAGCATGAGTTTTCTAGGGGCCAAATATTCAAACTGTATCAGCCATTTTTAAGTGTATAATTCAGCAGCACGAAGTACATTAACATGGTTGTGCAACTGTCACTACCATCCATCTCCAGAACTCTTTGTCTTGCAAAACTGAAACTCTATACCTATTAAATAAGAACTCCTCATTTGCTCCAACTCCCAGCCCCTGGCAAACAACATTATACTCTGTCTCTATTAATTTGACTACTCTAGGTACCTCATATAATTGGAGTCACACAGTATTTGTCTTTTTGTGTCTGGCTTATTTCATTTTGCATTATGTCCTTAAGGTTCATCCATCTTGTAGCATGTGTCAGAATTTTCTTCCTTTTAAAAGCCGAATAATATTTGTGGTTAGTTTTTTTTTTATTACTAACTCTATCTCTTTACTATTTATATACAGGTTTAGTCCGATTTTTTACTTTTTCTTGATTTAGTTTTGGTGGTTTGTGTTTTTCTCAGAATTCATCTATTTTATCAATGTTATCTAATTTATTGATACATAGTTGTTCCGAAAATTCTCTTATAATCCTTTTTATTTCTGCAAGCTTGGTAGTCGTGTTCTCTCTTCTATTCCAGGTTTTAGTTACTTGAGTCTCCTCACTTATTTTCTTGGTCAGCGTAGCTAAAAGTTTGTCAGTTTCTCTGGTTTTTTTTTTTAAACGTTTTTTTTTTTTTTTTNCCGACTTTTGGTTTCATTGATTTTCTCTATTGTTTTTTCTATTCTCTATTTTGTTTATTTCTCCTTTAATTTTATTATTTCCTTTTTTCTGCTTTTGAGTTTAGTTTTAGCTTGATGTTCTCTTT
Organism: Cebus imitator; assembly: GCF_001604975.1. Lineage (NCBI taxonomy): Eukaryota > Metazoa > Chordata > Mammalia > Primates > Cebidae > Cebus > Cebus imitator. The sequence goes on from NW_016108030.1 coordinate 433,097, forward strand.
CTGTTTGTTTAAGGTAGAAAGTTAGGACACTGATTTGAGACCTTTCTTCTTATTTAATGTAGGTTATAATTGTTATAGCTTCTTGGTGGATGGATCCTTTTGTCATTACAAAATGTGTTTGTCTTATAGTAACAACATTTAACAATAGGTATCTAAAAGTCTATTTTTTCCACTAGTATATCACTCCAGCTCCCTGTTGATTACTGTTTAAATGGTATATCATTTTCCATCATTTTTTAACCTGTTTGTGTCTTTAAAGTACCTCTGTTGTAGACAGCATGTAGTTGGATCATTTTTTTAAATAATTAATTCTGCCAATCTCTTATTTAATTAGAATGCTTAAACCATTCACATTTATTTAATTACTAGCAAGGTGAGATTTATATCCCCATTCTATGTATTTTCTATAAGTCGTGCCTTTCATGTTCTTCTGTTATTGCTTTCTTTTATGTAAAATAGATATTTTCTAATGTACCATTTAAATTTTCCATGGTTTCTTTTATTCTATTTTTTTTTGAGTTATAGTCTTAATGTTGCCCTAGGGATTGCAATTAACTTCTTAACTTACAACAATTTAATTCAGATTAGCACTAATTTTACTTTATTTTAATAGTATACAAAAACTTTACTTCTATATAGCTCAATTTCTTCTCATCTCTTTTATGCTGTTATTGTCATATAAGTGACATTCTTACATATTGTGTATCTAACACAAATTTAAAATTATGCAATTGTCTCTTAAATCATATAGGAGAACAAAAGAGATACAAACAAAACATACATTTATCCTGTCTTTTATATTTATGTATGCAGTTACCTTTACCGTGTTCTTTATTTCTTTTTGAGTCTTTTAAGTTCAGTCTAAAGTTCCTTTAGTCTGAAAGATTGTATTTTATTTCTTGTAGGGTAGGTCAACTATTGATTGATTCTCAATATTCTGAGATAAATTTCCCAGTTTATTTGAGAGTGCCTTAATTTCTCCTTCAGTTTTGTAGAATAGTTTTTTGCTGGATATAGAATTTTTGGTTTACATTCTTCTTCTTTCAGCTGTTCAAATATGTCATTCCCCTGCCTCTGACCTGACCTTTGTGGTTTCTGATGAATAATCAGCTCTTGATCTTTTTGAGGATTATTTATAATTGACATGTCACTTATCTTGCTGCTTTCAAGATTTTCTTTTGTCTTTGGCTGTAGATAATTCGATAATAATATATATAGGTATGGATCTCTTTGAGTTTATCCTATGTGAAGTATATTGAGCTTCTTGGATGTATAGATTCACTTTTTAAAACTAAATTTAAGAAGTTTGGGGTCATTATTTCCTCAAATATTCTTTCTGCTCCTTCCCTTTTCTCCTCTCTTGCTGATCTCCCATTATGCATATGTTGGTATGCTGGATAGTATGCTACAAGTCTCTGAGAGTGTGTTCATTTGTCTTCATTTTCTTTTGTTTTCATCATCAGACAGGACAATCTCAATTGACCTTTCTTTACCTCCCTTGATCATTCCTTCTGCTTTCTCTAATACACTGTTGATCCTCTCTAATAAATTTTCACTTATTATACTTTTCAACTTCAGAATTTCTATTTGGTTACTTCTGGGAACAAAGAAAAGTGACAGGCCACAGGGAACAAACCAGTAACCTTGGAATCTCAAGAAAAAAGTTCAAACCTACCACGCCACAAATGAATGAGTTTCTAAATGCCTTGAATACCACCATCTCAGCTAAAATTAAATTCTGTCAATGTATGTCATAGTATCACATTGCATGAGACTTTTTAAACTACAGAAAGTTTACGTGATTCTCAAGCTATGTCGCATCATGAGGAAACCTTTTAAATCTTTTTTTAAATTTTATTTATTTATTTATTTATTTATTTTGAGACAATATCTCGCTCTGTCACCCAGGCTGGAGTGCAGTGATGCAATCTGCTCACTGCAGCCTTCATCTCCCAAATTCAAGTGATTCTTCTGCCTCAGCCTCCTAAGTAACTGGGTTTTACACGTGTGTGCCACCATCCCCAGCTAATTTTTGTATTTTTGGTAGAGACAAGGTTTTGCCATGTTTCCTAGGCTGGTCTCAAACTCCTGACCTCACGTGATCCACACGTCTTGGCCTTCCAAAGTGCTGGGATTACAGGTGAGAGACACTGTGCCTAGCCACCTTTTAAATCTCTAACTTATGACACTTCAAAGGTTCAGGTCTTCTCTGAGCTCTGCTATCGGTTGACTCGGGCTTTACCTAGAACATTCACCTTGCTGGGACTGTTTTCCCAACCTATCAAATAAAGTTGCTGGAATGATGCTTTTTTTGAGAGGAAGTCTTACTCTTGTTACCCAGGCTGGAGTGCAGTGGCGCGATCTCAGCTTACTGCAACCTCCACCTCCTGGGTTCAAGCAATTCTTCTGCCTCAGCCTCCTTAGTAGCTGAGATTACAGTGTCCACCACCACACTCGGCTAATTTTTGTATTTTTAGTAGAGATGGGGTTTCACTGTATTAGCCAGGCTGGTCTCGAACACTTAACCTCAGGTGATCCACCTGCGTTGGCCTCCCAAAGTGCTGGGATTACAGGCGTGAGCCACCACGCCTGGCCGGATTGATCTTTAATGTCCTTTCCTGCACTAATGTTTGATAGGTCTAAGAGTTGCATTTTTGGATAGACCTGTAGAATAGAAATGATAATAAAACAGAGAAAAATTAAACCAACCCCCTGCCACTTTTAGCCTGATAAGAATTAACTGAATCGCAGAAAAAGAACTCATCAAACTTAACAGAAACTCTTTTTTTTTTTTTTTGTGACAGAGTCTCACTCTATCTCCCAGGCTGGAGTGCAGTGGCGTGCTCTGGGCTCACTGTAACCTCTGCTGCCTGGGTTGAAGCAATTCCCCTACCACAGCCTCCTGAGTAGCTGAGATTACAGGTGCCTGCCACCGTGCCCTGCTAAGTTTTGTATTTTTAGTAGAAACAGACTTTCACCATCTTGGCCAGGCTGGTCTTGAACTTCTGACCTCGTGATCCACCCGCCTTGGCTTCCCAAAGTGCTGAGATTACAGGTGTGAGCCACTGTGCCTGACCAAGGAACTCTTAATTCTGAGTGGATCTGCTGCATTATTTTTTCACCTATGACATTTATCTCTAATGGACATGAATCAGTCTCTAATGGACAAGATGAATCAGTGATGTCACAGAGCCAGCTCTGTAAAGATTTAGCCATATGGGGCTGGGCACAGTGGCTCACACCTGTAATCCCAGCATGTTGGAAGGCTGAGGCAGGCAGATCATGAGGTCAGGAGTTTGAGACCAGCCTGGCCAACAGAGTGAAACCCCGTCTATACTAAAAATGCAAAAATTAGCCGGGCATGGTGGCGAGCACCTGTAATCCCAGCTACTTAGGAGGCTGAGGCAGGAGAATCGCTTGAACACGGGAGGCAGAGGTTGTGGTGAGCCGAGATCTCACCACTGTACTCCAGCCTGGGCAACAGAGGGAGAATCTACCTCAAAAAAAGGAAAACAAACAAACAAACAAACATTTAGCCATATGGATAGTTAAGAAAAGTGGGTCTAACTGAGGTTAAAAAACAATGAACTACCTCAAAATTAGATTCCTTTTTGGCTTCTTCTACTGATAATGGTGGTCAAGTAATCTTTGGTTTTTGGGGTTAGCTTGTTGAAACCTTTGTCCATTTAGTCAAGTAAGCCCTGATTTATATCCTTGGTAAAAATAAATGTCCTCTTAGAAGTTGTTACTGGTACATGTGGATGGGTTTTCACCTCCTAGTTTTGAGCCAGTCAGATCATTCACTTCATAAGGGATTGGTCCAATAAGCTGCATTTGTCAGTCTTCCAAATGCCAGCATGTAAAGCTTGATCTTTTTTATTTTATTTATCCTTGCAACTGCCAATTTATCTGAAAGATCAATGAGAACATAAAATGTTTTTCTGCTGTATTCTCACTTTATTGCACCTATAATAAAAATGTTATTTTCGTAAATAAGGATGGTTCAGTTCATAGCAGAAGTGTCTTTTTTTCATTATCTTCCCAGTAGCACCCAGAGCCAAAGTGTAATGTTTAGTTACACTGTGGTTTCCTAGTTTCTTGTTCAAATCTGGCAACTACAAGCAAAGGTTAACTAAGAGTGATCATTTTTCTCTATCTGCTTTAAGTAAGATAAATGTAAAGCCAGTAGCCACATATATATGCATGTGTGTATATGCATATATATGTATACTTGCATACATATAGGTTTATATATGCATTCACAATTTTTACAGAGAAAAATAATATTTTCTCTGATGTTCAGTTTTATAAAAAGTTGACATGAAAATATTCACATTTGCATTTCAAAAGAATGACATACTTCATGTTTAGTACCTTATGAGGCATACTTATACGTCAACCAGTAATATAGTGTTAAATATGAATTTTAGCCTCTGATAGGAAAAAATATTTGTCAAATACTCTGTAATAATTTGTTATAGAACTGAAAGACTGATATACTTCAATTTGACTCTTAAAGGTTATTACATATTATTAAAACATCTCATAATCATATCATTAAGGAACGAAGTAGTGGTTCTCTGCATGTATTCTTGCTTTTGTTGGGTTAATATGAAAATTCTAACATGGTACCCTGGTTTACATTTGAGCAAAACTGTTAAAAAAGGCAGGCACTTAAATGTCATTATCCATATTGATCTTTATGATTTTGTGTATGTATTTAAGTTGACATAAAGTGTAGTTTCTTAGTTTGCCCTTGACTAGTTTCTTTCAGTTTTTCACGTATGTGACTATACACTTAGGAATAAAATGGAATTATCTAGTTATACTTCATCAGGAAGTATGATTATGTTATAGGTAACATGGACTAAAAACAAGTTTTATACTACACATCCAATGTGTGGTTGTAAGAAGGGTAGAAACATACTCTCACAGTGAGTACACAGAGGAGGAGCCCAGTGCACTGCTCTGGTAGTTTCATTTGTGGTAACATGGCACGTTTATCTCTACAGGGGGATCTTTGGATGTATATAGGAAAATCCCAGAACATGTCCTTGGAAGAATTGCAGTAGCAGTAAGTATATGGCTTCAATGTTAGCAAATATGAATGTTTTAATCCTTCTAATCAAGCTCATTCTTCTTATATTCTCAGAATGTTTTTTTCTTGTTCTTCAGTCTCAGTTGGCTTCCAAGACCTTCTTAACTGTTCTGTTCTTTCTTCTTTTCATAGACCACCCCACCCACTATCACAACATAGTCACATGCTTATAAACTCCAGCCTGTTCATGTGTTTGCAGGGACCTTGGTGTTCTTGTTGACTCATAAAATTTCCAAGTTTTTCTTCAAAAAAAAAAACCAAAAAACAAAAGAACTGCTTTTTTTGTGTTTTTACATTTTGTAGTTGTAGGCATGATTCGCAAATACTTTAAAAGTCTGAGTAATTAGTCTATGTAAAGACTTTTTGCAGTTTTTTGTGTTCTTGGTTTTTAATTTTTTCATCAATTACATCTAGAAATTTATTCCTTTGTGATTTAAAGAAGTTTTCCCATATTCCTGTATTTTCTATATGCACTAATATATTGATGAAATATATCAACTAAACTAGCATTACTATAATGTTCTTATAAGTTCCAGATTTCACATTTAGAATAATGTAGGTTAAGCAGTGTCTGAGAGAAGTCATGGGTGGTGTAATAGTAAACAATTGCTAAACTAAAAGCACTATAACTTCAGTGGTTTAATGCAGAACAAAGTGATTGTACCATGTACCATTTAATTAAATGGATGATTTTCACATTCATTATACATCAAAATGACAACTCAAATTCTTTAATCCAACATGGACACTTATTTAGTCTTAGTTCATAGTAATTCACAGCTTTCCTTTTTTCTTTCTAATTATTAGTGTGAACTGCCCTGGGGGATGAGAACTTTCTTTTCTGATGCTATTGCTGCTAAGTTGCTTCCCATCTACCTGTGTAGGTAGATTCATATGAAATTTGAGTACTGAATCACTATTTTAGATGAAAATAAATATGTTTCGTTTCCTGTTCTAATCTCAGGAAAGAATGAATGCTTTATGGCTTTTGGCAGTTCTTGGCTGTAAAGTTTAATAATATGTATAATAAAGGGCAAAAAAAGGCAAGGATACCAATTGAAAAAGAAAAAAAGTATACAAGTTCTGTATACTCAATTATCTATGGAACTTGGAAAAATAGAAACTGCCATTTTCAGTAGAGAAACATGTTCTTCATGAACTTAATAAATCTTACTTCCCTCTTGTTTAGGGCATCCACACAAGGCCACTGATCTTTTCGATTCTACTGGAGTAGGAAGCCTGTTGAAGTGAATAGAGTCAGCAGAAAAAATAATTCAGGGCTTGCCTATTAAATGAATGAAAATATGACACAAATTATTTTAGTGAAAGGCATTAAAGTAAGTGCTACTCCAAAGGATTTATATTTGCCCTTACTTTTTTAAATTAAGGGTTTTCCCCCTAAATATGTGTCTAATTTTTCCAGCTTTTGTGGCTCATCAGGTCATAGTAATGAAAACTTCTTATAGCTGGAGAAGAAATGCTTTTGATAATTTTGTTCTTTGTCTGCCACTTTTAATAAATTCTGCTGGAACCTAGGTTTGTATAATGCCTCCAAAGTGTATTTTTTTAAATATGTAATCTGAGTAGGCTACAAATTTCGATTATCATTTGTTGCAGCTGACAAACACCAGATTGCCCCATGGCTAAGACCTGACACCAGGAAGGTTGTACAAGTCAAAATAAGACTAACGAATTGATCAGCTGTAGGTTATGATATGTAAACGAAAATAGTCTGATTGTTTTCCCAGTATCCTTGGTTATCTCTCTTAAAGTGTACTGAAGATGGACCATCCTGGTCAACATGGGGAAACCCCGTCTCTACTAAAACTGCAAAAAATTAGCTGGGCATGGTGGCACGTGCCTGTAATCCCAGCTACTCAGGAGGCTGAGGCAGGAGAATTGCCTGAACCCAGGAGGCGGAGGTT
>NW_016108030.1:440259-443655 GCF_001604975.1 Cebus imitator
AAAAAAAGTGTACTGAAGATGGCATCAACATCTTTTCCTTGAGCTTCCTCATCGAGGCCAAGAAAGCACATGGATGCTGTTGCCAAGTCAAAAGTAACAGAACAGAATCAGAAAGAGAGAGTCGGGAAATAGGTGTACATTGAACAGTTCCTGTGCCAATCACCATTGCATGCTTTCTATACAAATATTACGTCATTTGGCCATTAGAGCCGCCATGTAAAGTGTAGGTTATTGGACATACTCTGTGCATACGCAAGATGAGGTTTAGAAAAGTTAGCCAGGTTGCCCAGAGTTATCATCTAGTTAATCAGTACACATTTGAACACAGGGCTGTCTGACACCAGACCCCTTGCTTGCTCAGTGTGTTTTCCTGACAGAACGAGAAGAGGAGAGAAAAAAATAGAGGCAGGAGTGAAAGAAAGAGCTAGGCTAAAATATAAAAAAAGAGACTTATTGAGAGCATAATGGAGCAACACATACAATTGCTTCAGATTATTTTCATGTCTGTAGGTACCTCTCTTCCCAAATTAACTTTGTTTTCCAGGGTCTAATAATCTGACATGCAAGGCAGGTTCATAGGTCCAAGGTTCATTACAGTATGGACCTCTGTTGGCCTCTGTGATATGTTATTCAAATTTCCTCTGGTAAAATGTATGGCAAGAGGGCATTTTTTTTTAACCCAAAGGAATTTATATATACCTGATTTCAGCCTTCCAACTTGCTCAGTGGTTTTTCTCTACTATCCATTTGAATCTGGTCTTCTATAAAGAGGAATGCCTTTCTACCTTTCCCTGCCACCTAACACATTCTATTTTTCTTCTCATTTCTGAGGCGGTGACACTGTGTGCTATATTTTGAGTGCTAATGTTGATTGAAGTTGTCCCTGAAAGGATGTGCACTTGACATGTCAAGGAGCGAGTGATTGACAACAGATACAAGTACTTTTAGTGTCAAGGCTTTGTCAAGTCATTGTTGTGAAACCCAGCCTACTGAATACCAATAATACCCTTTAGATTTTCAGTTCACAGATTTCTGGCTCCTTTTTCACCAGAATTTAGATGTTTCTAAGGAAAAGTGTAGTGTATTTTGACAAAGAAGAATAAATTTTCATTTTGAATCTCTAACAAAATGTATAATTTTAGCAAATATTATAAAATCAGTATTTGTTTTGCTTTTTTCTACCTGAAAATTCAAATATATTGGATTGCCTTTCCCTACATGTTTTCTGAAAATTCATTTTGTATGGAACCAGTTGTTAGTGGTGAGCTGTGTTTAATGGATAGGTTTTATAATATTCAACTAAGCTTCTAAGTTGAAAATTTTAACCCTACTTCCTCAGAATGGAGAAGATGATTACCTCCGTGCTAAATAAGATGACTTCCTCCTGCTACTCAAAGAGAAAATTGTTTTCATTATGGATGTTAATTTTTATAAACATTTAAAGAAATATTTTATTATGTTTCCTTCTGTGATAAAATTATCTTAATATTTTGATATTTTCTTTTTGTGTTAGCTGTCCAGAACACATGTGTTTTATTGTAATGCCAGTTATTTCCAAACTCTGGAAGAAGTCATTTGTTCTAAAAGCGTATGCTGTTCTCTTGGAATAGACAAACGTGTACTGGAATTGATGAATCTATGTCAGCAAATCTTTCGGGAGTACATTGCACCCTTTGAGAACAATTAAAATATGTTAACCTCTGCTCAGTATTAATTGATACAGATTTTGTCTTCTAGATCTTTAGTATTTGGATATTGGCTTTCTCCCATTGCATTTCCTTCCTTCCTTCCTTCCTTCCTTCCTTCCTTCCTTCCTTCCTTCCTTCCTTCCCTCCCTCCCTCCCTCCCTCCCTCCCTCCCTCTCTCTCTCTTTTTCTTTTCTTTCTTTTCTTTCTTTCTTTTTTCTGAGATGGAATCTCACTCTGTTGCCTAGGCTGGAGTGCAGTGTTGCGATCTCGGCTCACTGCAACCTTTGCCTCCTGAGTTCAAGCAATTCTCCTGCCTCAGCCTCCCGAGTAGCTGGGATTACAGGCATGCGCCACCACGACCGGCTAATTTTTTGTATTTTTAGTAGAGACAGGGTTTCACCATGTTAGCCAGAATGGTGTCAATCTTCTGACCTCATGATCCACCCACCTCATCCTCCCAAAGTGCTGGGATTACCGGCATGAGCCACCATGCCCAGCCTGCATTTTTTATTTTACAGTTGCTCTTTGGCTTCCTTGATCAACTAGAATCCTTGCATATTTATCCCCTAACCTGCTTCTTACCATTTTCAAGATACGTAAACCACTCAGTTACTTCTCATGGTAATGGTAGGTTTTCTTGTTCTTAGTTCTTATAGTCCTGATTCACCCAGAATTCTCTATAATGATGGATATTTTTAAATTCTTACAGTAAATTTTGACTAATAGTGATTTGTTCAGTGTATCTGGTGTCTATGAATAATCAGCCTTGAAATTCGTAAGTTCACACTCACGCATGGTCAATGGTTATGAATAAAACGTGCATTTCCTTTCATAGCAATTTATACGTAAAGATTTTTAAAGTTATTAATGGCAACCGCTGATTAAATTTTCCACATAGTAGGTTGTACTTATAACCCATGTACTTAGGTCATGGACACATCTTTTTTTTCAGTATCTCATTTGACTGATTATTCTTAACTCAGGCTATGAAAGTGACAAATGCAAATCTAATTCGGATGTTTGTATTTTCTCATTTTATTTCCTTGATCTGCCCTTTCAATACTGTGCCTTGTCAACATATATGCCTTGCACCAGCCAGACTGGCTTGTGAGGACCATCTTGATATACTTTGTTCTTTCCTACCCCCAATATACTTTATAAATTTTGGGGAAACTTTTTATTTTGAGATTGTTTTGAACTTATAGAAAAGTTGTGAGACTAATACAAAAAATTCCCACAGGTGATGCTTCATCCATATTCCCCAGTTGTTAACAGTTTACCACATTTGGTTAAAAATCTATATACAAATTTTTTCCTGAAACATTTGAGAATAAGTTACAGATACCACACCCTTTATCCCAACCTATGTTACGTATCTATTTCCTAAGAACAAAGACATTACCTTATGTAATCACTGATTAAAATCGGGAAATTAGTATTGATATAATACTATTATCTACTCAATAGCCCTTACTCAAATTTCACCAGTTGTCCAATAGTACCCTGTATAGACCAAAGGAAAAAAATTCTGGCACTACTTCCAGTCTAGGATTGTTCATTGCATGCCTCTCTAATGCCTCAGAGTTTCTTTGTCTTTCATGACTTTGATATGTTGGAGAGTACACTGCCCCAACACTTTGATTATATATTTTTACCTTGACCTAAACACTTCCTTCCCTTTTTTCATTTATTTATTTTTTTTTTTTTT
>NW_016108030.1:443768-456453 GCF_001604975.1 Cebus imitator
CCGCCTCCTGGGTTCAGGCAATTCTCCTGCCTCAGCCTCCTGAGTAGCTGGGATTACAGGCACGCGCCACCATGCCCAGCTGATTTTTTGTACTTTTAGTAGAGACGGGGTTTCACCATGTTGACCAGGATGGTCTCAATCTCTTGACCTCGTGATCCACCTGCCTCGGCCTCCCAAAATACTGGGATTACAGGCTTGAGCCACCGCGCCCAGCCTTTTCATTTGTTAAATTCGTTACTCAAGAGGCAGCACGTTACTAAGCCTTTCTGACTACCAATAGGAAAAGCAAGTTTCTATTCTACCCACTGCCTTATTTCATTATTTAACTTTTAAAAAATGTCTCTTCAGGCCAAGCATGGTGACTCCCACCTGTGGTTCCAGAGATTTGGGAGGCCGAGGCAGACGGATCCCTTACGGCTAGGAGTTCAAAACCAGCCTGGATAACAAAACAAAATCATATCCCTTCAAAAAATATTTTAAAATTAGCAGGGTATGGTGGTGTGCACTTGTAGTCCCACCTACTCAGGAGGCTGAGGCGGGAGGATTGTTTGATCCCAGGAGTTTGAGGTTACAGCGTGCTATGATTGCACCACTGCACTCCAGCCTGGGCAACAGAGTGAGATCCTGTCTCAGAAAAAATGTCTCTCCTTGGTCATAGTGTCATGACTTCAAAAAATGTTTTACACACAGAAATACAGAAAATTAAGAAAGCCATTGTCCCTTTTTCCTGTTTCTCTCCTTGCCCGGCTTAGCATCATTATGAATTTAGCATATATACTTCCAGATCATTTTATATACACATGTACTTATTTCTTTCTTTTGGAGTACCTTATCTTCAGAATAATATAAGCTCATTAAAGGAAGAAACCTGTGGCTTTAACGTTTGGTATTCCCTCAGAGCCTCACACAGAAATGAGAGATGTTCAGTGAATGCTTATTGGTTGACAGAGTTTTAAAGGAGGAGTTAGGCTGTATGTGGTGGTTCACACCTGTTACCCCAGCACTTTGGGAGGCCAAGGCAGGAGGATCACTTAAGCCCAGGAGTTCAAGACCAGCTTAGGCAACATTAGTGAGATCCCTGTTTCTACCAAAAAGAAAAAAAAAAGAAAGAAATTATTCAGGCATGGTGGTACACACCTGTGGTCCCAGCTACTCAGGCAGCTGAGGTGGGAAAATTGCTTGAGCCCAGGAGGTCGAGGCTACAGTGAGCGGTGATTGTATCCCACAGCACTTCAGCCTAGGTGTCAGGGCAAGACCCTGTCTCAAAAAAAAAAAAAAAAAGAAAAGAAAAAAGTCGATATATTTAAATATGGAAAGGTTCTTATAAAAACCATAATTGGTAATTGTACTGTTTTCTTTTTCCTAAATTTAGGTGGTTAAAGGCCTTACTTATTTGTGGAGTTTAAAGATTTTGCATAGAGGTATGTGCTGGGCTTATAAGCTTGGACTTAATTTGGGGTGGGGGTGGGTTTCTCAAGATTCCTTGATTTTTAAAGTGAGTAAGTGTTCTGACATTTAAACCAGCTGATATTTCTGGTGGTCAAAAGATAGCTGCTTTATAAATTTTATTTTTCTTGTTTTCTCCATCAACTGCTCTCATTTAGATTATAAACTTGGTAGCATGTTTTTGTGAATCACCTTTGTCAAATTTGTAGAAAGATATTTCATAGTATTTGAAGACGACAAGATCTTGTTTGTCTTACTTAGCCCTTGTTAATGTAAAACCTTCGCTTTCTGTACAATTACATCCTTCCTTCTATTAACATTTCAGATATCATCACACACTGTTCCTTAAGAGATTGCTTCACATACCTGGAAAGTAAAACTTTGTTTTTAATTTTTTTTTTTTAAAGACAGGGTCTTGCTATGTTGACCAAGTTGGTCTTAAATCCGTAGCCTCAAGCAATCCCCCTACCTTGGTCTCCCAATGTGCTAGGATTCAGGTGTGAGCCACCACACCTGGCCAAAAGTAAAACTTATTAAGATGTTGGTGAAAGCATCAGGAATAGTCCCCTTGTCTAGTAACAGAACATATGAGAGAATAATCAGATAACTGTTGAATATTGCAAAAGGAATCTCCTTTTTTTTTTTTAACGTTCCCAAAATATCTGAATTCATTTGGAGCAAATTATTAAGTGAGAAAGAGACTATAATAAAGCAACTTCAAGGCTTAATGTTACTAACAGTGCTGTTTAATTTTACACATCTGCTCATCTTAGCTTTATGTACATTTGGGGAATGCAACAGCATACACATTAGATGTGATTAAAGGAAAGTTTTTTTAAAAAAAGGGGTATAAACTGAGATGGGGAAAACAACTGATGTTTTCAACTGTGATGTCATATCTGCCACTAGGGGTGGTTTTCTTTTGTGGTGGTTTTAATATCCTAGTGGTTCTGCATTTCTTCTTAAATCCTCCTCCATCTTTTAATGAGGGTATCTAGATTTTGACAGATAAAATATTCAGGTTTTTGCAGGTATTTATACTGAGTAAATGGAATCATCAACTAGATTTCTTTTTAAAGCCAGTCCACTCCATTTCTAGAGTATAGTGGGTGCAAAATGTAGATGCAGGGGCAGTGAGTTATGTCAGTGTTACTTTCACTCGGTGTAAATAAGTATGTAAACACATTTGGTGGATGAAAGAAAAATGGAACATTTTTGACTACCGAGGTTAAGAGATAACAGTATTTAACATGATACAACCACTATTGTTTCTATTCCCTATAGAAACACCCAGCAACCTGTAAAGTAGTGATAACCATTTTAATAAAAACCCAATGGTCAGTTCTCATCATGTATTGATTTCTTAAAAATGGACATGTGCTATCCGTTTGACAAGAGAACTAAAGGAAAAACATTCATTTTCTGTATCAAAGCTTTCTTTAAAAGGACAGTGCCATGGAAATTTGAGTTTTGTTAGAAAGTGAGTGTTAGCATCATCCTGTACTCTGGGCATACAGGTTAATTCTGGCTTATAATGAAATCCCTCTCTAGCTATAACTTTCTGTAAGGAATCTTAGTACCATGAAGAACTATAGTAGATAAGGAAATATGTTTTAGTTGTTCTGCCATTATCTTGATTTTTCTTCTTTTAAATTAGAAATGATGCTGATAAGTTGATGTGCCTTTAGTATCCCTATATCTAAATTATTTGATTTTAATTTGTACTCTGGTTTTGGGAAAACTGCCTAGATTTTTCATTTGAAATGGGATCTTTATAGACGTGTTTGAAATGGATTTGCCTGGATCTAAAAATAATGTCTAGGGTCGGATTCTCTGTATAACCACTTTATGATCACTGTGGCCAAGTTTGGTGGACCAGAGCCTCTCAGAAGCCAGTAGGTCCTTCTTTTCATCCCTGGTTGTAACTTGGGCTAAGAAAGGACTCTTTCATCAGTGACAGACAAAGGCTGCAGTGGTTTGGCTGATGGAGAGCATAGAGGTTTCAAAAGGGCATCCTGGGCCTGTGCTTACTTTTTCACTTGGTGCTGGCCAGCCCAATTCCTGCAGAGAGTAACGCACTATACAATGCCACCTGTTGTGAGAAGAATAGATCTGTTGGGGACAGAGTAAGAGCAGTGGTACAGGGCCAGCGTGTCCTTTCAAGGAATTTCGGTGAATGAGTGTGCACCTACATCTGTCTAAATGGAAAGAGTAATGAATTGAAGTGCAGATGAACAGTTATATTCCAGTAGTTATGGACACTTAACTATAGAAATAAATATGCTGTGGTAATACACCTCATTAGATATATTCCTATTTAGCTTTTGCGTTTCCCAGCTATTCATGGAAACTTTTACCTTCTGGACTTAAAAGCATGTGTTTTTATTAAAGACTCAAAGAAGCCAGGTGTCTCTGAAGATTTTTGTAAAGCATCGTAATGAGAAATTTACCCTAGATTGAGTAGTTGTTAACTTAATGTTTTAGCTGTTTTGTCCATATTTAATAACTTGGATTCCGTAAAAATAAGATTAAAGATGCCTTTTTATTTACAAAAGCTATTTAATTTTCTTCTTGATTAAAAAATTGTAGCTTTTTAGATCAGTTCAATCAGGCAATTAAAGATCAGAGCTTTTAAGTTCAGCTAAGGCAATTAAATAGATAATACTTGTTTATGCACTTTTGGTATGTAAGCTCACTGCTGTACCTTCTTAAAAGCATATGTACTCACTTTTGCCTTCTCTAAATGAATGATGTTGGGAATTCTAGCTGAACGTGTGTCACATTGTCAAATCAAAGACAGGGGTCCTTCTGCAGGGTTGGCAGAGCCTGGTTTAGGCACTGTGAGAGGACAGTGAAAAGAAGATGGTGAAAGAGAAATACTAACGAGTGATCTGTACCTCTTCCCCCTTTGTCTTGGTCTAAGTACCTGTGTTACCCTCTGATCATCATATTCTAATGCTGTTCTTAAAAAATCAGAGGAAAAAAAAGGAAATTGCTTTGTACTTATGAGCACCGATTTCAAAAGATTAAGCAATGGACATGTGTTCAGTTTCTAATGAGAAAAGAGAACAAACTATTTCTCACATTTAAATGGCTTCCTTGGAGTACAGTGGTCCTGGATTTTATCCATAGAAAGTGTATCTATAAATAGTATATTACAGAATTGACTAAACATCGTTAATGGCTTCCAAACAAACTCTTGAAAACCTGGAGTCTATCCCATACTGCATATCCAGTGAGGAGAATGAAATCTGGGCAATAAGCAATGGCAAACCACCCATCCCACGAGGCGTGTTAGCCTGGTAAAAGTTAGTTTATTTGATAGTATATTATGTTAATTGAAAATTGTTTTGGGAATTCAAGCATAGCAGTTGCTATTCATAATGTGTCATCAAATGTTATATTGAATCAGGTATCACCATTTCTTTGCTCTTTTTAAGATTTGATTGAGATATATGTGCGGGGACTTTATAAACAAATGAATGCCAAGAATGTGGCCTGTTTTCATTGTAACTATGAATTAATCACCTTATCCAGTTAATAAGAATACATCTCTCCAAAACCAAGCCAGGGAGAGAGTTTATTATGCTTTATATTACTAAGTCAAAAATTATGAAAATCTTTTCTCTAAAATAAACCAAATGTGTGATAATTCCACTTGAGGACATAATTATTAAAAATGTTGAAATACCCACCAAATTAACTACTGTGGAAAGTTGTGTTTATTAAAAGGCATATGGGAGAGCCCTATAAGCATAGCACGTACTGACTATGGGTAAAAACAAAGAAAATGAACAGTGAGAACATCTGTTAGGCCAGATCCGACATTACAGGAAACATTGCAGCTTAACTTCAAAACATACCTCGCCACTAATGAGGTGAGAGCCCTGCATATTAACAAACCTGCAGCTCCGGTCATAGCCATCATTATCCACATCAAACATAAATACAAGATTAACACCTATGCCATTTCTTTGGAAGACGTGAGAATGCCCTGGTAGTAACTGCTCTCTCTTTCCCTGAGGATAAAAAATAGAAATGGAAGGATAATGAGAATAGAACTTAGATTAAGAAAATAAAATTGACAGTCATTCTGGGGCAATCTTACACAGATGCAGAAGTTTAAAGAAGAAAAAAACCTATGTAGTTGGTGTGCCAAGAGGTGTTTTTTTTTTTTTTTTTTTAAATATATGAACCTGGTTAGTTTCATTTACTTTCTCCAATAGGAGAGCTTTTGAAAAATACATTTTTGCAGAAATTCTATAGATAAATGCTGCCCACGTAGGTTTGTGTTTAAAGAAACTAAGCCTTGTTGTTTCAGTATACATGCTACAAATTCTATTTTCTGCCCTTGGCTTTACTCTTCTCTAAATCTGGCCTCACACAGACTTTCCAATTAGTGCTACCTTAGATGCCAAAGCCAGTGTTAGTTTGATCATTCAGCAACTATTTATTTTATACCTACTCTGTTCTAGGCACTGTTCACAAGCACTTGAAGCATATCAATATGTGAAAGAAAAGATTTCTATGAGCATAAAACTTGTATTTTAGCAGTAGCAGAGTGGGCTGGGAAATGTTCCTTAAACAATAAACATAATAAGTAAAATACAGAGCGTGTTTATTGCTATTAATAGAAAAGGAAAAGTAGATTGAGCTTAGGGGAGACAAAGGGTAGTTTGTGTATTAATCAAGGAGACCTCAGAGGGAAGATGAGTTTGAAAGGAGCACATGAAAGTGGAGAGGAACTGGTCAGTAGGTATATGGGAAACAGTTAGAGGCTGCAGGATGTGCCTGGCGTGCTACTGGAATGGTGGAGGCCAGTGTGTCTGTGTCCGAGTGTGGGGACAAGGGTAGAATCAGCTGTTAGGAAATTGTTTTGGTAATTCAGATAAGTTTCAGGGACTCCGTTCAGGGAGATGGTTATAAAGATGGGGAGAAGTGATGATTCTGGATATATTTTAAATGTAGAGTTGATAGAATTTCCTGATGGATTGCTGTGACTTTTAAGAGAAAGAGAGGAGTGAAGGTTGCTTAAATTGTTAACAATTTAGTATGCTAAAAATACTTCTTGCTACTTTCTCTGACAAGAGATAATAACAAAAAACCTAATATCAAGTGCTGACAAGAATACAGAGCAATTAGAACTCTCATACATTGCTGGTAGAAATATATAAAATGGTACAGCTGCTTTGAAAAATAGTTTGGCAATTTCCTACAACATGATTCAGCAGCCCCCCTTCCTAGATATTTACCCAAGAGAAATGAAAACATATGTCCACACAAAAACTTTGGGCAACTCTTTATAGTGGCTTTGTTCGTAATAGCTCCAAACTGGAAACACCCCAAATGTCTTTCAGCTGGTAAATGTAAAAACAGACTGTAATCCATCCACACAATGGCATATTACTCAGCAATAAAACAAGCTACTGATACATGCAACAACATGGGTGAATATCAGACACTTCATGCTAAGTGAAGGAAGTTGACTCAAAGGGTTACCAGCTGTGTGATTCCACTTATGTGACATTTTGGAAAAAGCAAAATACAGTTGGAACATCAACATGTTGACAAACAGTGGCGGAGGAGTTTAAAGGCATGAAGGAACGTTTCAGTATGTCGGAAATGTTCTGTATCTTGATTTTGGTGGTAGTTGCATGATTATATGTGTTTTTTAGAAAACAAAGACCTATACACCTGAAAAGGGTGAGTGAACTTTACTGTGTATAAATTATGCCAAAGTAAACCAAAATTTAAAATTAAAAAGTAAACTAGACTTGAGCAAGAGAGAGAAGAGAGAGAAGCTCCTCTTATATCTTAGCAGTGCAGTAGACACTGTAGAAAGAAGTTTCCCCTGCCAAAAGGACAAACCATTCTTTCAGAGGGTCTTGGCGATTCTGTCATTATTTCTGTATCTTCTTCATGGCTCCTGAGAAATCCTACCTAGGTTTGATCTAGTAACTCAGTAGCTTAAAAAACAGCCAGCCAACCCCCAATTCCCGACCCTAAGAAATAAAAACAACGCTCGTGATTTAAAGAACATCTGCAATGGCAGAAAGAGAGAGACAGCGTCAGGGAGGTAGGATAGTGGGGAGAGAAACAGAAATTTAGAAATTACTGTTATCAGCACAACAATTTTAAGCATCTGAAAACTGGACAGTTCTTTCCTTAGTTAAGCTAATTTTTTCCCCAAAAGTATTACCAAGAACTGCATCTGTGCAGAGCTGACCTGACCTGTCAGAAAACTTTAGAAGCACAGTTTCTAAGAATGAATAGGCTTTATTTGACATTCCCAATTCAGTCCTACTGACTACGTCACTGGGTGACCCTAGAAAGGCAGGTCACTCCTGCTCTTTGCCCCTGTTTCCTTATCTATACTATGAAAGTTTGGCTGGATGATCACTCAGATTTCTTCAAGAACTAGGGTTCTGGGTTCTGTGATCTCGTGACTGAAGGAAGTGTGACATGTTGCTAATGTGTGGAACAAAACAAATCAGAGAGACATAAAAGAAAGAGAAAAGGGAGAATCACCAAGAGTAGGTTGCGTAATGAAAACAATAATAGTGACTGTTTATTAAGCATTACTCTGTACAGGTACTGTTCTAGGTGCTTAATGTATATAAATTATTTAAGGTATTCTTCAAAGTGAGAAATTCTAGGAAATATGAAATGTTTTAGAACTAAAGATAAGAGATTAAAGTATAAAACAAATAATTGAGAATTAAAGCCATTAGCCTTAGCTAAGAAAATGTTGCTTTCTAAACCAGAGTGATATAATCAAATCAAAAGGCAAACTGTTTTTAAAGTATAAGGGATACTAAAAATGAGGTATTATAATTAATAAGGAATTATTACTGTTATTTGAGACAGAGTCTCACTCTGTCACCCAGGCCTGAGTGCAGTGGCACAATCTTGGCTCACTGCAACCTCTGCCGCCTGGGTTCAAGTGATTCTCCTGCCTCAGCTTCCCAAGTAGCTGGGATTATATGTTCCAGCAACCACACCTGGCTATTTTTTGTATTTTTAGTAGAGATGGGGTTTCACCATTTTGGCCAGGCTGGTCTTGAACTTCTGACCTTGTGATCTACCCACCTTGGCCTCCCAAAGTGCTGGGATTACAGATGTGAGCTACCGTGCCCAGCCCAATTAATAAGGAATTATAATAAGGATGGGTAAAGTCACAACTTGGATGGAAAGTGAGAGTACCTTTTAAAAAAAAATTTTTTTTTAATTGCAAAATAACTGTAGATCCACAGGAAGTTGCAAAAAAAATGCACAAGACAGTCCCATGTAAGGGCATCCTTTTTAAGGAAGGAATTTTGAAGAAAATTGGAAGGTGAGGGGCAACAATTCAAAAGAGTATAGGCAGGTAAATGTTATATATTTGCTATTATCCTTTAAGTGAAATCAGTATAAATTTAAAATTATAAGAATATTTGTATTATATTCCAAAATTATTTTATTAAATAAGAAAAGAGAAATGATTTGGTAGAGGTAAGACCTTTGAATTCCTTAGGAAAGAAATTTCAATGTCAAGGTGTAGTTAAAATAATACTATTTGTCGGTGTGTGTAAAAGTTGGAATTTGTGGAAAAAATAAATTAGGGAATGGATTATTTTCTGGATAAAGTGATTCTCAAAAGAATCATTGGAAAAGCATTGCTATCAATAGAAAACTAACGTGATTAATTTTAATTATTTATTAAAAGATGTAATTTGCATAACTTTATAACAATCTTTTTTGCAGAGATCTACATAGTTTGTGCTTAACTATACATTTTAGTGAATTTTGACATAATCCTATGACATATTTTTGCTTTGTGGAAGATGAGTTTCTTAAAAGAACTGGTTAGTGTTTGAGTGACCCAAGTCAATTTAAAAGGAGCCATTCCCAGTAGGTTTTATGTTGCCGTGTGTAATGATGAGAGAGCTAGTGTGTGTGCACTTCCTTCCCTGAGCTCCAAGGCTGTTGAATCAGATGGGTCTGGAAGGAGGCATTTATGTTACGCAAGTGCTACTGTTGAGATCACAGTTACATGTTGTCTCCTGTTAAAAATCATTTCCATATTGTCCTTTAAATATAATAAATATTAATTACATCCAGTGCTGTAGTAGATTATAACTTGTGAATGTTTATGTTTTTGAAAAGAAAAAAAAGCCCATTAACAGGGTAAACAAACTATGACTCTAGGTTGTTGGTTTTTCTCCAGCTCTGACACTATCCACACAAATGAACATCTCGAGAAATTGGGCCTCTTTCCCCACATTGGTAATTCATTCTGTTTACCTCGAGTAATACAGGGTATTTCTGTATTTGTAGTACATTGTGATTTTCAAAAGACGAGAAACCCTACATGTCTTAAAAGTATTCTTTTGAAAGAATATGTGCATAGAATATATAAAGAACTCTCAAAACTCAACAGTAGAAAAACTAGCAATCCAATTAGAAAATGGGCAAAGACATGAAGAGACATTCCACTGAAGAGTATACACAGATGGCAAATAAGCACGTGAAAAAGATGTTCAATATCATTAGCTTTTAGGGAAATGCAAATTAAAACCACCATGAGATATTACTACATACGTATCAAAATGGCCAAAATAAAGAATAGTAACAACAGCAAATGCTGATAAGGATGCAGAGAAATAAGATCACTAATACATTGTTGGTAGGAATGTAAAATGATACAGCCTCACTGTTGACATTAAAAAAAAAAAAAAAGAGATGCTAGATATGCCACTACCATATGACCCAGCAATTGCGTTGCTGGGCATTTATCCCAGAGAAATAAAGACTTGTGTTCACACAAAAACCTGTACACAAGTGTTTATAGCAGCTCTATTCCTCATAGCCAAAAACTGGAAACAACTCAGATGTCCGTTAACGGGTGAATGGTTGAACAAGCTGTGGGCATTCATACCATGGGTTACTGTTCAGCAATAGAAAGGAGTGAACTCTTGATGTACACAACCTGGATGAATCTCCAGATCATTATGCTGAGTGAAAAAGCCAGTCACAGAGATTACATAGTGTATGATTCCGTTTATATAATACTCTTGAGATGACAAAATTACAGAAATGGAGAGCACGTTAGTGGTTACCAGGGGCTAATGAGACGATGGGAGACAGAGGGAATGTCTGCAAGGGGGTGAGATGAGGAATCCTTGTGGTGATGGATATGTTTTCTGTCTTGACCATCAGTGTCAATACCCTGATTGTGATACTATACATAGTTTTATAAGATGTTACCATTAGGGGAAATTGGGTGGAGGGTACACAGGATGTCTCTGTATTATTTCTTACCACTGTAAATATAAACTTTGAGATAACTATGTAAATCTATAGTTGTCTCAAAATTAAAAGCTTAATGTAAACAACAAAAAAAGAATATATCATCTTTCTATAGTTGCCTATATTCAGAGGGTCAGCTTAATCAGAGAGGGTTGTCTTGGACTTAGTTTTTCTGTCTCCCATGCTTCTGTGGTAGGATTTGATCATAGGCTGAGTCATCCATTTTAGGCCGTTTTAGGAAATCAGTAAGAGGGAAATTACCATCTTCCATTCTGAAAATGAGTATCAGTGGAAGCCTTAGAGGAGAGAGAAGGAAAGGTGTCATGTGTCATTCAAGGAACAAATGCAAATGGAAGAGGGTACTTATTTCCCCAGTCCTCACCTCTAAAAGCCTCCCGCCTTGCAGGGGATTGGGATTTGAAGCAGATTGTGTGATCGTTGTGTGTTTTGGCTCACCGGTCTTTATAGTATCCATTATGGTAAGTTTCTGTCCAACCACCCAGCAAGATACCCCCAGTGTATGGATGAATGTTTGATTCACCAAGCCTGACAGATAGTTCTGATCATTGCTTTGTCTCTGACACAAACCTGAAGTTTATGAGCTCATCAGAGGGAGAGAGCACCTGTATGATGAATGATAGGGTCATTTTTGTTGGTAGAGGATGGAAGCCACTGTGAATTTATGGCACTGATTGTATGCCAGTGGATATTTGTTGGATGAATACATTGAATTATCATTTTCTGAGGACAGTGTTTTTCTCCTGGAACTTTTTGTAATGTGGCTTAATTGGAAGTCATCTTTTGTTCACCTTTCTTGTATTAAAGTGAGAGATTTATCCTCAGGACATTTTGCCCAGCAGAATGGACAGACAGCGTTAGCAACTGGAAGAGCTCCCCAAGTCTCTTCCTTTCCCCAAAGGCGTGGTTGAAGGTGATCAGCACCATAGAAATCAAATCTACTCTTTTGCTGGTGGAGGATTAAGTTCTCTCTGGATTGGGTACAATCATGATGATAACAATATTAATAATTTTACTAATATTATCATTTATTGAGTATGTTATATGTGGTACTGTGTTAGCTGTCTTGTATAATTTTATTTAATTGTTATGATAACCTGGTAAGGAGTTATCTTTGTATGCCCATTCTTAGATGAAGAAGTCAAAGAACTTGCTTAGTTATAAGAAAAGTCACAGGAAAAAGAGTGGTTGGTGGCTTAATGGAAAAGCCCTAGTTTTAGGGTCAGACCCAGGTTTAAGTTCTCGTTCTTCCTCTTAATTCATCTTAGCTATGTGACCTTGGGTGAGTTTCTTAACTTCTTTGAGGTCATAGCATTGTGCCTGGCATATAACAGCTATTATTATGTCAAATAATTATTTCTCAAGAAAAGAAGCAAGAGGTTAAGTGAGAGGGAGTAGTTAGAACCTTCCTCAGACTTTCCTATTATGTCTCCTTCTCTTAGAAAACTAGCCTATGAGTATAAAGAACTTAAAACAGCTGGGCTGTTTTCTTTGTGAACTTCCCAAGATCACTCAACTATTGACTGCCAACGCTGGATAATTCATCCTATTAGTTCCAGCAAGATTTAGCTCATAAATATAATGCAGTTTCTTAAGGCTTAAGAACTTTACTAGTCGAAGCCTCTAGTTTTGTGTCCTTCGGCAAGTAATTTCATTAATTTGAACTTCAATTTCTTCCTCTGTAAAATGGGGATAATAATGGTACCTATCTCAAGGGTTATAATAAGAATTAAATGAGGTAATGCATATGATAATAATGCATTTAGCCCTGTTCTTAGTATGTGTTAAGTGCCAACTAAGTGTTATCTACGATAATTTTTGTTATTTATTTATTTATTTTTTTACTTTGGGCTCTGGGGTACATGTGCACATCCTACATCCTGCAGGATTGTTGCATAGGTACATACATGCCATGGTGGTTTGCTGTCTCCAT
>NW_016108030.1:457879-460533 GCF_001604975.1 Cebus imitator
TTTTTTTTTTTTTTGCTTAGAATTATCTTGGCTATGTGGCTCTCTTTTGGTTCCATATGAATTTTTGCTATTTCTTTAAAACAAATTACCAGGATTAGTCCTCTGGACACACTGCTCCAAGTCAAGTCTGCCATCTTACATCTTATTTATGCATATATGTATATCATGTGGTATTCTTGGTTTTCTTTCCGTATAGTCAAGAGGAGTCTTAACAATATTATCTTAGACTTGGGGAAGTAGGTTGTGCAGGAACTCATTCCTCCATACCTAGCTTTTCCCATACACTGACTGGAATATGTACACATCGCAGGTAGGAATCTGAGATTCACCACTTCAGAAGGAAATTTACTTTACTTACTATGAAAGGGTTAAGAGAGGGAGAATTGAGAAGCTCAGGCCTTTTTGTCCTTGTTATTAGCCTTGTAAATGCCCCAGGTCCCCTGTCTTTATTGAAGGAAAGCCACGTTTGTTGTCTCCATTCTGAACCAAATCATGAGACTCTAGGCAGTAACTGCCATTGAGGGTGGCTAATTATGCTGTTTGGTTATTTTGTTTTTTGTTTTTTGTTTTTCTTTTTTTTTTTTTTGAGATGGAGTTGGCTCTTGTTGCCCAGGCTGGAGTGCAATGGCGTGATCTCGCCCACTGCAGCTTCCGGCTCACTGCAGCTTCCGCCTCCCATATTCAAGCAATTCTCCTACCTCAGCCTGCCAAGTAGCTGGGATTACAGGCATGCACCACCACACCCGGCTAACGTTTTTTGTATTTTTAGTAGACATGGGTTTCTCCATGTTGGTCAGGCTGGTCTCGAACTCCTGACCTCAGGTGATCCGCCCGCCTTGACCTCCCAAAATGCTGGGATTGCAGGCATGAGCCACCGTGCCCGGCCTATGCTGTTTAATTTTATTTAAGGCCTTTGTAAGAATATTTGGATGACCTACCCTTTATTATGTGATGAAGTCATTAGAATAACATTTATGTTGCATTGTGGCTTTCTCTTAAATATGTTCCTGTTGTGCGCAGATGAATTTGTAATGCAGAATGTCAGCATAGTCTATATTTAATTGTACCTGCTGTTCTCATTCATTAGAATGCAATCCCCAAGAAATAACTAGATAGATATATTGGTTTTTCTGTTTTCATAAGACAATTAAACATAATGAAAGAGCATTGCTGAAGCTCCTGGGCACAGTGCTAGGAGAGGTTACTAGGAGTGGAGACCTGCTAATGTGCCCTCAGGCTCTTGGTAAACTGAGAGTGGCTTCCTGGTATTCATACTGTGTAATTGCTTTATAGGGGGGAAAAGTTGAAGAGAAGTTTATTTCTGCTTCCATTATCATCCAACAACAGCCACATGCCACATTCAAAAATGTTTCCATAAGAGTTGTTCCATGCCTATTTCTAAGAGCATTCAGTGAGACAAGTAAAGGTTCAGAGCAAATTAAATGTTTTACTTATGAAAAGAAACAAAGACCAAAAGGAAGTAGAAGTTGGAGATACCAGCAGCACCTGATGTGAATAGGTCACAGCAAAAAGGGAATCCTCAATGAGTATGTTTTTTCTTTTCTGACAAAGGAAAGCATAAAGCTGATACAAAATTACACCTCTCTTTACAACTGATCTTACCAGATGCTTGGCGTGGTGGCTCATGCCTGTAATCCCAGCACTTTGGGAGGCCAAGGCAGGCAAATCACTTGAGGTCAGGAGTTTGAGACTAGCCTGGTCAACATGGAGAAACCCCATCTCTACTAAAAATACAAAAATTAGCTAGGCGTGGTAGTGGGTGGCTACTCAGGAGGCTGAGGTAGGAGAATCGCTTGACCCTGGGAGGTAGAGGTTGCAGTGAGCCGAGGTCATGCCACTGCACTGCAGCCTGGGTGACAGAACAAGACTCTGTCTCAAAAGGAAAAAGAAGAAGAAGAGGAAGAAGAAGAAGAAGAAGAAGAAGAAGAAGAAGAAGAAGAACTAATCTTACCAGGAAATTACCATTTGGGTCCCTATACAAAGCACATTAAGTAACTCCAACTGTAGTTTTGTGAAGGAGCTTTTATTTGTTTTGAACAGCCCCGTTGGCACCCAGCCAGATCCTGGCTGAGGGTAGCCTCCCACCCTGACCCCTGATTGTGCTGGGGGCAGGGGCTGGGCAGTGGGCGGAGGAGACCTTTTGTGAAGACCTCCGGAAAGCACATGCTGTTGAGGCCCTGGCCTTCATTAGCAAGCTTCTGCTTGATACTGTTTATGTGGATTGTTTAATGGCTAATTGATGCAGAATGTGTAAAGATACAGTTTCCTGCACGAAGCAGTTGTGGGTGGCAACATGGGTTGTCTCAACATGATACCAATTTCCACAGTCAATTTGGTCAATTCAGTGGGTGAAAAAATCAGTCAGCCCAGACTGAAAATCAGTCAGAGCAGTTACTTGAGGTTATTGAAGCAACTATGGTAGGTGGATCAAATTTTCCATGTTTGAATCAGTTGTTCTTACATTTTATAGACATAGCTTTAGTCACTTTTGAGAATAATCTTAAGTATACGAAAGTGACATTTAAAAATTCGTATCCTTCTTTAAATATTTGTAATCACAATTTATCAGGTTTAGTACATGTCAATTTTCAGAGGAAATAACCATTTTACCATTGATATATAATATGTTATAT
>NW_016108030.1:460576-466267 GCF_001604975.1 Cebus imitator
GGAGTCTTGCTGTGTCACCTGGGCTCACCGCAACCTCTGCCTCCAGGGGTCAAGCGATTCTTCTGCCTCAGCCTCCCGAGTAGCTGGGACTACAGGTGCCTGCCACAATGCCCGGCTAATTTTTGCATTTTTAGTAGAGATGGGGTTTTCTTGTGTTGGCCAGGCTGGTCTCGAACTCCTGACCTTGTAATCCACCTGCCTCGGCCTCTCAAAGTCCTAGGATTACAGGTGTGAGTCACCATACTGGCCTAACTGATCTTTCTTACTTGGTTATAAGTAAGAGAGTGACCACAGTGACCACAAAAGCACCTGCAGAAACTGTGGATTATCTATTTATTAGTAATTAATTAGTAATGGTAATGAGAAATCAAGTTGTGTTTTGAGGTTGGTTTTCTTAAAACAGCTTTATTGATATGTAATTTGCATGCCATAAAATTCACCTATTTTAAGTGTATGTTTCAGTGATTTTTAGTAAGTTTATAAAGTTGTACAACCATGACCATAATCCAGTTTTAGAACATTTTCATCACCTCAAGAAAGTGTCCTCATGCTAATTTGAAGTCAATCCTTGCTCCTGTCCTCAGCCCCCGGGAACTGCTAATTTACTTTCTGACTCTTAGAGATTTGCCTTCTCTGGCCATTGTGTATAAGCAGAATCATACCACAGGAAGCCTTTGTGCCTGACTTCCTTCACTTAGCATGATGTTTTTGAGATGTGCTATGTTATAGCATGTGACAGCAGTTCATTCCTTTTTATTGTTGGATAGTGTTCCAGTGTATGGATATATTATGTTTTGTCTGTTTATTTACTAATAGAGGGACATTTTGTAATATTAGATTAAATATAAAAATTAACACCAAGACAAAAGTATGCCAAATTGCAGGGTCTTTATTGCCGGCAGCCACGGAGGACTCACGTCTCTTCAACCCATGGCCCCCAGCTCAGGGAAAGCAGGGTTTTTAAGCTAAAAAACCACAACCTGGTTTTAGGACCAAGAGGGTGAGGGGATGCAGGGCAAGCAAATTTATAGAAGCTTGTTCTGGCAGTTACTAATAAACAAAGGCAAGCAGCTTTGCATAGTAGGCATTTTTTAAAGCAAGCTAGCTGTTTTTATTTACAGAAGCTAAGGTCAGCAGTTACTGCAAGGAGAATGGGGCAACAGTTACAACTTATTTTTAAAAAAACAGCTTTATCTCGTATAAAATGGCGTTGCTCAGGTTCTAACTCTAGGCCGGCTATAGCACAATTTGGCATTGTATCCACTTTGGGACCAGTGTGAACACTACTACTATTCATACGCAAGTCTTTACGTGGTTCTGTGTTTTCATTTCTCTTGAGTAAATACCTAGGAGTGAAATTAGTATATTTCTTTAAATATTTGTAAATCGTAGTTTATCAGGCCATCTAGCACATATGAGATTTGAGAAGAAATGACCATTTTACCATTGGTATATAGTACTGTATATGATTAGTGTAATGAACCAATGTTTCATACTTTGTTAAAGCTAGAGCAGGAAAGTGACCGTATAGTGACTACAAAGGTTATATGGTAGGTTTATGTTTAATTGTTAAGGACACTTTGAGGCTGATTTTTGTTTACTTAAAACAACCTGCTGTTATCCTCAGCATGACAGAAGGCCCTTCCATTCTTTCTGCTCCCCAATATTTTTCTAATAATCTTCGAAGCACTTCAAGTTACTGGATGGAACTGCATCATAACCACCTATTATCTACTTGGGCTGTCATTGCTGCAGCGCCAAGATTTATTGCATCATCGTTAAAAAGCCCAGCTTACTGTGAAATCTCAATGAAGAAGTGGGACAGTATTGTGACAGGAGACCCATGTTGTGATTGGATAATTTTAACTCTTCTGTGATCCCAGCCGACACACTTGCTAACCTAGAAGAAGCCTGCCTTCAGGTGGAGCTGATATAATGAAAGTTAACCTCATTTAGCATTTGGATATGAGCCAGTGTATTAAATGATCCACATCCCAATTTCCTAGAGTGGAAGTCATCATTACTGATTCTACAAAGCAGTAGCTTTATCGTATATTTGGTACATTCAAGTTTACAAAATGTTTTTCCCATTTATTTGATTCATTCAGCATTTCATTGACCTTTAGCTCTGTGCCAGCAGTGCTAAACACACAGGCTCACTTCATTCTCTTAACAACCTTGTCAGTATAGGAAGATCAGATATCAAGATATCAGATATCAGGATATCATACACAAGATATGATGTACAGGATCGGGGATGATATCTTCCTTCACTGGCAAGGTTGTCAGTGGGAATTCAGAGTTGTTATGAGAATGAAGTGAAATTGTGTGCTCAACACTGAGCATGTGAGTGTTGTGAGTACACACAGCCACACATACATGTATGCTCAGAGATGTTTAAATGATTCGTCCGGTCTCACAGTCCGTATGCCGTGGCACTTTCCATGGCATCGCTCTGCTTCCTTTAAGGGTATCTGAACAACAGCAATCTATTTTGATGCCTGTAAAAACCTACCACATAAAATGACTGAATCTTTGAAAATGAAAAAGATAAGGAATATTTGATATTCAAAATGAGTCACTTTGCATTGTACCTTTATCTTACTATTTCCAAACTGATACTCATCTCTTGGCCAAAAAATACCTTAAACCTAAACCTTAAGTTAGGAAACAGCTAAACATGATATTTCATTTTTAATGCAAAAGGAGAATAAGTTAATTTGGTTTTTCACTAAAGGTTTATGTGTTGCAGTAGAAGAAGCTTATTTATCTTTAGTGGTATGAAAAGGACCCATAATTCCAGGCTTCAACACACCTCATTTGTATTTTCTTTGAGAAAATGTCTCAGTTAAAATCAATGCCCTAGTATTCATTTGAGCTCCCTTGCCGTCAATAAAACTAATTGATAAACCCTAATAATTAATGGCCTGATTAAACCAAAATGACTTACATCTGCCCTGATGATTGCCATTTATAATCAGTCACTTTAATGACTCATCTTTGCTTTGCTTACAGAAGAAAGGCTGTGATGTTTTTAAGTGAGCTGAATGAAAAGCTGTATGCCTTCAATTGCTGTTTGTTTTCCATAACTTGATATTGCATTAAAATAAGCATAAAAGTAATCTTTAAAAGTAATCTTTCTGCCTAATCTGTTGTGCTATTGTCTATGGCTTTGAGTGAAGCTGAAAACAAACAAGAAAAAAATAAAATCATTTCGGTGTTCTGGAGCTATTCTTTTTTTTTTTTTTTTTTGGTAGATGAAGCCTCACTCTGTCGCCAGGCTGGAGTCCAGTGGTACGATCTCGGCTTACTGCAACCTCCACCTCCCAGGTTCAAGCAATTCTCCTACCTCAGCCTCGTGAGTGGCTAGGACTACAGGCATGCACCATCATGCCCACCTAATTTTTTGTATTTTTAGTAGAGATGGGGTTTCATCATGTTGACCAGGATGGTCTCCATCTCTTGACCTCAAGTGATCCACCTGCCTTGACCTCCGAAAGTGCTGGTATTATAGGCGTGAGCCACCGTATCTGGCCCCTAGAGCTATTCTTAAGAGTTGTCGTCTGGGTGAGGTGGCTCACACTTGTAATTGCAGCACTTTGGGAGGCCGAGGTGGGTGGATCACCTGAGGTCAGGAGTTTGAGACCAGCCTGGCCAACATGGCAAAACCTTGTCTCTACTAAAAATAACACAAATTAGCTGGGTGTGGTGGCAGGCGCCTGTAATCTCAGGTACTCGGGAAGCTAAGCCAGGAGAATGGCTGAGGCAGGAGAATCATTTGAACCCAGGAGATGGAACTTGCGGTGAGCTGAGATCACTGTATTGCACTCCAGCCTAGACAACAAAAGTGAAAACTTTGTCTCAAAAAAAAAAAAAAAGTTGTAGAACTTGGATGTTTTAAATGAAAACCTGAAATAGTAAGTTCAGTGGCTTTATACTAGGATTGCTGATACTTTGGATATAAGGTAAAATATTTTGTGCAAGAGATAACAAAATTTAAATCAGGAAAGCTATCCTTATCTCAATATTTAAATGGATTCTATTTGCCTCAAATCCTGCCACATGAATTCAGATTTAACCTAACTTAATAAAGACCTAATATTATTTATGTCCTATCTACCTTAAAAAGAATCTAAGGTGGCTTATGATGTAAGGTCAATTCAATAAACAAAAGACAAAAGCAGTCATTTCAAAAGAAAGGGAGACTGGGCGTGGTGGCTCACACCTATAATCTCAGCACTTTGGGAGGCCGAGGCCGTTGGATCACCTAAGGTTAGGAGTTCAAGACCAGCTTGGCCAACATGGTACAAGCCAGTCTCTACTAAAAATACAAAAATTAGCCAGGTGTGGTGGCAGGCATCTGTAATCCCAGCTACTCAGAAGGCTGAGACAGAAGAAGCTTTATTCTGAGTGGCAGAGGTTGCAGTGAGCCAGAATCATACCACTGCACTCCAACCTGCGTGACAAGAGCAAGACTCCATCTCAAAAAGAAAAGAAATAAAGAAAGGGATGAAAGGGATACTTCTGCTTCTCATCATGGAGTAACTATTGTGGGATTTGCCCTCCATCAAAAATAATTAGGAAACTGGACAAAATAGTGGAACAGTTATCTTCAAAATTAGCCAACAGCCGATATGAGACAGTGATCCTTGAGAGAACAGAAACAAATGAAGTGAGTCCTACAATCACCCAAGCTTTCTGAACAGAAACCCAAACAAAGCCCAAAGGTCTTACTGAGCTGAAGACACAGAATTTGGAGTTCAAGGAGACCAGAATGGCTAGAATTTACAGAGCAGAGTCCTAGAAAGGCAGGAATATGCAGGGAAAGAGCTCTAGATATTGCATAGGAGTTTCCTTGCATCTGGCCTGATATCAGCCTCTGCAGTTATAAAGTGAAATCTTACAAAGCTAGAAACCAATTACTGTTTAGGAAAGAAAATTTATGGGGAACTATAAGCCAAACAATTCCCAAAACTTATAGAAGATTGGGAATCTTTTAAATTCCAACAATCCAGTATAGAGAGGCCTCATTAAACACATTGGAGAATCCAAGAAAGACATTAGAAGGATTATGCTTTAGCAGTGGGGCTAAACTAGCCCTCTAGTAGGCGTCACTCTCAACTCTCCTAAAATAAAAGCTCTAAAATTAGCCTCAAAATGATTCAGCTGTCAGTATTCAGCAGATACTACTTGCCAGGATCAAGTTCAATACTCTGGATTACAATAAAGCCTAGCACTCAGCAACACAGGATTCACAACATGGGGCATCCAAATAAAAAGGAGACAAGCAAAGAATTTTTCTTCTGATTATGGATGAAAAACTATAACCAGGAAAAAGTCAATAGAAGTAGATGTCCCCCTCCCACACACACACCAGAAATAATGGACTTTGCACACAGACTTTAGAATACTTATTATAAAAACTATGTATGCTCAAAGAATTCATACGTGACATGAGCATAGTGAGGAGAGAAATGGAAGACAAAAAATCAAGTCGAACATTTATTTTTCAGTGATGAAAGTAAAATATCTGAAATAAAAATTTCACTTGATGGGATTAACTGAGTTAGAGATTAGACACACTACAGAAGAAATTATTGTGATATTGATGTTAAAGATCTGAAAATTATCCAAAATTACTACAAAATTGCCCTTTTCTAATACTAGAAAAAAGCTTTTTTTTTTTTTTTT